>NW_017805798.1:2900331-2912293 GCF_001891065.2 Hippocampus comes
GCCCCCCTCCTCTAAAGGACTAACCCACTTTCCTGAACACTCAGGAAGTCCTCTTTTGTCTTATCCTCCACACTGTCAGAGAAAATTACTTTTTGTTCTGTCTCCTTTTTTTTAAATTTTATCTTTCCATCTTTTTTTTTTCTTTCATTCTTTCTTTCCGCCTCAGCTCACGCCCCCGAGTGACCTTCACTGTAGCCTGTCGGTGCCCGACGTTAACAGGTTATAAAATGAGAGCTCTGCTGCCTCATGCCAAAGGTATCTTCTTTGTGTGAACAAAAGACCTCCGCTGAAGGCAGCTCTGTTAAACATTGGCAAAGACACACACACACACACACACACACACACACACACACACACACGTAATGTACTAATGTCTGGATATCATTTACGGTGTCTGACACTTATGGCTAGCCCCCCGATGAGTTATTGTTCAAGTCTGCAAGTCTCATGCTCAGTTGTTCTTTCTGATACCTTTCTTGGATTTCTCAAAGGCGAGTTACGCGCACGCACACACGCAAGGGTGACTGGTTGATGGTGGTGTAAAGTATTGCTTGGCGCTGACAGCAACCAGTAGTCACCTTCACTGGGAGCCATTCCAACGACTGTGCAGTCTTACGTCAGCCCGTTACCGGTACAAGTCATGGAGGCTGAAGATTACGTAGCATTGCCACACACCTTTTCGCCCATTCCCTGCCCCCCCCACCCTCAGAACAAAGAGCCCGCTGTGCTTTTCGGCTATTCATCAAATAACTACCCGACTAAGCTGTGAAGTAGATAGAATCAGGGCCTCTCTTTTGTACACAGGAATGCACCGCCAAGGTTGACAACTGAGGAATGTTCATGCTGTTTTCGAGAGGGTGACCCCCAAAAGACACATTTTAACCACTCTTCCATTATTATGATTATTATTTTTTTTTAATGATGTTTCTTTTTGTTCAGTTTTAGATTCAGTTGTGGAATTTCTCCATTATGAGACAAATAAAGGTTTTCTTATCTTATTATCTTATCTTAACCTACTGGTGGCAAGCAGAAAAGTCATTCTTAAATGCTATTGGACGTTTAAAGATATATCGTTTTTTAAATTTTGGTCACTCGCTTTCCCAGTTAAGTGCAATATTTGTGTTTCTGTATTTATTTACAGTTGATCATTGTAGAAAGGAGAAATTGAGGTTTTTCTGTGATGTTGCTAAGCAGGGGCCGGAGTGCATGAGAGCAGATGGGTGATAGAAGGCCCAGCTGGCGCGCCACTGCTTTGATGCGCTCTTTACTGGACCCCGGTGGCTAACTGGCTTGTCCATTCTGGTCGTTATGGTCGCAGTGTTCCTGCTGTCCGCGCAATTGTTTTGTCCACTAAGGAAATCATGGGTTCATTATACTTTGTTTATCTGTGTCATCAGCATGATCACCCACAGGCGAAAAGCATGTTTCCGCGTGACAAGATTGGACAAAACATTGTCAGCGTGATCTATTTTAGTGACTTCGACATGTGATGTTTGCTCTGCTGCATCAGGACAAATTGTTTACAAGTTATTTTCAGCAAATTAACTACACTATTGGGTGGCCCGGTGGTCGAGTGGGAAATGCATGGCAGGCTGATTGAACACTCTAAAATTGTCCCTTGGTGTGAGCGTGAATATTTGTTTTTATATGCGTGCCCTGCGATTGGCTGGCAACCGGTTCAGGGTGCCCCCCGCCTGCTGCCCGAAGACAGCTGAGATAGGCTCCAGCACGCCCCCCGCGACCCTTGTGAGGATAAAGCGGATCAGAAAATGGACGGATGGATAACCTGACTACGTATATGTATTTACAAATGAGTCTTCTGCAAACGTTTCCTCTCAAACTTGCATAATATACCCCACACTAAATTAAGGAAAGAAATAGATTGAACATGTCGTAACAATGGTCGAAATAAGCCAGGACATAAATCCACATCAGCGGCACGGGGAAGACTGGTTAGCACATCTGCTTCACAGTGAAGAGGTTTAGGGTTTGATTCCGGGCTCCGGCCTTCCTGTGTGGAGTTTTCATGTTCCCCCCGTGCCTTTGTGGGTTTTCTCAGGGGACTCCGGTTTCCTCCCACATTCCAAAAACACGCATGGTAGGTAAATGGAGTATTCTAAATTGTCCTGGGTTGTGATTGTGAGTGTGAACGGTTGTTTGTCTGTGGGTCCCCTGCGATTGTCTGGCAACCAGTGTCCCCCGCCTGCTGCCTAAAGACAGCTGGCATTGGATCCGGCACTCTCGCGACCCTTGTGAGGAGAAACAGCTCAGATCATGGATGGATTGGACAAATCCTTGTGGTTTTTGTACTTTGTATCTTGTTTTTTTCGTCAGATCCAACAGAGGGAGCCATTGCTCCATTGTAGAGCAGCTAGAGTGGAAGGTTACCGCCACCTTTCACTTTCTTGGCACTTTGAAAGAATTCCCCTCCGGTTTGTTTTTATCATGCTGCCATTCACATTAATTTTCGAAGAGCACACATTTTTGATGGATGTTTTTCCATATGCAACATGGTGATCAAGTGACACGCAAGTGTCTCTCACAGTTCTTCGGCTCAGGGTTATTTGAAGGCTGCTCAAATCAACATAAAGCTGCTCGGAGGGGCCTCCTAAATTTAACGAAGATAAATGTACTGCTGCATCTGTCGAGAGCCAAATTCCTCCCCCAACCTTCTTATGCTGACATGGAATTCGTTTTTATGTATTTGGACTCACCCTGAAAGATTTGTACGTCTGGGTCGGCGTATAATTTCCAACATGACTCGCCACTACACCTCCGCCGCGTATCTGATGGTAAATTAGAAGCCAGATCGGTCAGAATTTACTGAGGGAAACTAATACACCTAATAACAAGGTAGGCTGCGGATGAGATTTATGATGTCATTGCTCTGCCACGGTGACAGAGTTATGACTGTGCAGCCGTCGCCGCAGGTCTTTTCTTCACGCGACGTAACCGAGGACTGACCTCCAGGGGGATTTTTCCATGATGCGTCTGCTTTTACAGCTCATCACCCGCTGCTGTCATCGGGCCGGCGGATGTGACCCAATGCCTGCCGTGCTTGTACTGTGGAAATGAGCACCTGAGAGAGAAATATAATGGCCGGATGCATCGACGCTTGTATAGAAGGGCATTCGATTGTTGTAAATGTTTTGTGAAAAATGCTATTCATTAAATGGGAAATTTCGTCAAATGCTAATTCCTAGACGGGGGTGATATTGGATGAAGGCTGGATGGATGGAGCTCTTCGGCAGATGGATGAGCGGACCAAAATTCTGAGGACTAAATGAAGGCAATTCAATGAAGGCTCCGTTTTAATATGAGATCTGAAGGTTTTTTTGGGAAATAATCGAATTGCGATTTTTTTTCCCCTTAAAATTGCGATCTATATTTGCCAATGCAATAAATCGTTCAGCCCTAATTAGTGATTTCATCTATCACTGTATAAAAAAGGATAAGTTGTATTTCCTGAGCACCTCTTAATTCTGCAGGCTGGCCCCAGCATTGTTCCTCTGACTGATTACGAGCATACACGGGAAATTGTACATACTCTTTTGCACATCCGTTGAGAACACAAAACACAAAGCAGCCCAATGCCCCAGAGAACTAGAACTTGCAATCATAAATGCTATCCCCTCACAGCAAATGCTGTTCTAGTGATAGAAACCCATCGACAATATAGAGTGGTACATCGACTCATGAGTGGCTCGACAGGTTTTTGTTTTCTGGTTCTATTTTGAAAAAAATAAATAAATAAAAAATACATATGTATTTCAGAGAGTGGCAGCAAACTTCAAAACAAGCAACAATTTGGCAACTCGTGAACAATTCTTCTCAACAAAGAGAATTGCCTCAGGAAAGTCCGCTATTGTCAAACTAAAGCACAGTGCAAAACAACGTAGACGGGTTGTTGTCACTAGCGTTGATGTTGTAACCCTCATATAACCAACAACCATTTGAACACAAGTGGTGTAGCAACACATATTTACAGACAATATAACAATACTTGGAGGCATGTATTCTTTATCCTCTGTGAAAAAATGACTTCTGCCAACAGCTTGCTGAGCAATTGTGACAGTCTTCTTTCTGAATGCATGTATTATACTTCCCCCTGGTGGCCAAGGCGCACAGCAGAAGGAGCCATGCAGGCAGGCATCTTTTCATGACTCCATCGATCTGTTCAGAGGACTCCTAAAATCACACACCAAGCTGCACATTCGACGGGCAGTCATCATTCTGGATGGCAAATCCCATTTAGCTCTGAAAGTTTCTTCACAAAGCTTTAATCGACTGCCCTCTTGGTAGTTAGCCTCCTTTTGTGGCCTCTGGCCAACTGGCATTGTTGCACTTCGCCTGAGTCTCCTGCTTGCCTGCCTGCGTGCGTGCCTGCCAGCCGGCCTGTCATTGAGTTAATGGCATAAGACTTAGGTCTGCTTTTGTTCTCTTCAAATATTTTTCTGTCAGCCAGTCTGTGTGTTGTTTTGGAGGGAGATTTGTACTGACTGAAATGCCATTAATTCATGCATACAATGTAGAAATTAATTGACAGGCAGGCACTCTGTCCTTCTGGTTTCATGCGTGCGTATATACGAACAAATCTGTATCCTCCTAACATTCTTGACAGCCAGCCATCCATTTTCTATACTTGCTTACCCTCGGGGTGGCGGGTGAGAGGAAGGCGCAGTACTCAGAGAAAATCTCTGCAAGCACGGGGAGATCAACTCCAACCAGGAAGGGCGAAGCTCAAATTCGAACCCCCAACCTCAGACCTGTGAGGCGGATGTGCCACTCACTCATCCACTTGGCAACTTGGAAATAAATGTCGTTTCTTAGTCTGCTGTAAATGTTGTGCAAGCACTGTATACAACTTTAAGCTGTCATTTGAACACCGAGCCTTGTGCAAATACAACATGAAAGGTGTCCTGGCTGGTTGAAACAATACCACACTAAAATAGATCATCTAGCACAGAGACTCGGGGATACTGTTATTACACAATTGCTAAAAATAGAGCCACCCTAGTATGCCACAAAATCAATAGAATATTGCTGTTTTATCTTTGCGGAACCAGGTCCTCGTTCTGATCCGTTGGGATATGTGCTGAGCAGATTCTACGAGTGACATAAACCACTGTCACCCGCTTATCCGATTTGACATTGTGACATGTATATCATCTGAGCACACACTGCTAAAAATAAGCGCGCTAACATTAGCTTGCGTGGCGGTGGCCTTGCCTTACAGTCTCCGCTTTACGTTCTCTTGTTGCAATCGCTTGCCTCCTAAAAAGTCTCCACCTCATTCTTGCCCCGGCGTAAATACAGATGACCGCCGTTCTCGTCTTCGTTCTGTGCGTTCGCATGTCTTGTTTGGACTGATGCTTTCCGAACATTACGAAACAGGTGGAAAACAAACCGCTGCAATCCGAATCGGCGAGAGCTGAGCCAAACTGGTACAGCGCCGAGGAAAAGTAGCAAAAGTGAAGAAAATGGGACAGGTTGATGGCGAGATGCCATTACATATATGTCTTTGAACAAAGTACAGGACTTTTGTACAGTCTAATCAAAAAGTATCTACATTGTAAGCACAGCGGTTACAAACCTCCCCAGTTCTTGTTTCATGAACAATCCTCTGCTTGTAACTTTTTGGGAGCACTTTGAGGAAGACCCTATTCTGCCCCTCAAATACCAGACATTGTGAGGAAGACCATCAGAGACCAACATCAATGAGCTCTGACGTCTCAAATGGGCTTCTGGATGTTTGGAGAGAATTTCCCACAGATACACTTCCAAATGTTTTCCAGAGTTTTCCTGGAAGCTGTCAAAGCTCCAAATGGGGGTCCGATTCCACCATTTCCCTCCCATTCCCCCTGCACATTCATGTGCATTCCTTGGCATGTTCCAAAATGTTTTCCTGAGCGTCCATATCTCGCCCCGCCCTTCAGAACAGTCAAGTCAACTATTTCTCTTTCGACCCCAAGAACAATAAATCTCCACTCTTAGTGTGTGTATGTTGATGTCTGCGACACATTAGCTGGGTGATTTAAGCTCGCGAGGGTGGAGGCTTTCCTTGGGGAAATGACCCAGCTTGCTACCGGCACGGCTGGCTCTCCTCCTCACAGGTCCAAAGGCTTTTAAAGCCCCTTTTGTTTTTATTGTCGGACTCTGGAAAGGCATTTAAGTGTATTGTCGTGCGTGGATAGGTTCTCTAAAGGTTCAACATCTACCTAAGTGAAAGGCACTGATCCATTCTGTCATCATGTGACGACGTGGTAGATAATGTATGCTTTAATTAAGGACCCTCAGACAAATATGCGAGTCTGGTTTCCTGTTCCGCTGCTGGCGTGCACATGCTTGGTATTGCCCACGTCCACAAGCACACGCCCAGCCGGACACTCCATATGTATCACTGCTGTGACACACAAGATTGCAGGTTCCCATTGCGCCTTCTTATGATGTGCACTTGTGATGGGAGCTGTAAATTAGTTTCCACTCTCTGGATAGAAGTGGAGTAACACTTGAAAGGCACATGGTGTGGATTTTGGGATGTTTTGCGGGGAGGATCTGCGGGCCAGAAAGGAAACAGACCTAATCTCTGAGGTGACATATTTCTTCCTGCAATAACAACTCCTTGACGTGTGTGCGACGTCTTGGTGTTTGTAATGTGGAACGCTGGATCAGTTGCAGGGGTCAGGTATGTGGGATATGGCCACAGCCTCTCGGAATGACATTAAATCAATATTTAAAAGGCTGTGATAAATTATTGAAGCGCTCTTTGACACGCATGCTTTATGTGATATAAAATATGTATGTGATCTTGCCTAAAAGTCTGTGGCCCCGTGACACACAGATGTATCTTTCGTGAACTTGCCAACGGTCTGAATTCAAAGAAAAAAAATGGAGAAAGACGGTGAAAGCACACACTTATTGGGATTACTTTCAAAGGCAGTCGATGTAAGTGGCACAATTTAATGCCTGACAGCCCAACACAGTTACCATTAAAAAAAACAAAAAAAAAAAAAAAAGATCACTTTTTAACAAACCAGGTTCACTCAAGTGTTGTTATCGTCGTCTGCAAAAATGGCTACTGTGGTTCTGACGTCACCTTGTCTTCGAGACCAAAATCTATGCCGATGAGGAGATCCATCCATTATCCGAGCCATCTAATCCTCATGAGGGTCACGGGTGGGCCGGTGCCCATCCCAGCTGTCTTCGGGCAGTAGGCGAGGTACGCCCTGAGCCGGTTGCCAGCCAATCACGGGGCACACATAGACAAACAGCGCTCACAATCACACCTCGGGACAATTTAGAGTGTTCCATTAACCTGCCGTGCATGTTTTCTGGAATGCGGGAGGAAACCGGAGTACCGAGAGAAAACCCACGCAGGCACAGGGGAGAACATGCAAACTCCACACAGGAAGGCCATAGCCTGGATTCGAACCCTCATGTGAGGCAGATGTGCTAACCAGTCGTCAAACATCACAATGACCATATTTTTGCAATATAGTGTGCAGCCCTAATCCGAATCCCAAAATATTTCAGCGCGGCGGCACTACTTTACATCAACATTTAATGGAGGGGTGGGGGAATAAATCCACGTCGACTTCTGTTTTAAGACTCAATTTAAATTTAAGTGATGTTGTAATTTACCACCAGCTGTCACCACGACTTCATTCCCTCTTGAATAACAAGAACAAAGCCTTCCCCACCGCTACGCTTGAGTGTAACACGACATTGGCTGTTTGTTTGTTTGTTTAAAAGGGTGTGTGAGGGCTGCTGCAGTAATCATTCGCAGCGCACTCACTTTTCCCCATCGGTGTCTGCGTTTTTTTTTTTTTTTTAAGTTTATTCTTATCTCCAGACAGAGGCGCGTCGTAGGGGTTAATTTAGCGTGGAGGGGAAGGGGAGTTACGAGGAGAAGGAGGGCGCACACTGGGCCAGTTGTGCCGGTCACTCCCGCAGAGGCGATGGCCTTTTTGTCAAGAGCTCTCCTTGTTTTCGCCCCGGACACCCTCTCGCATTCACAGTCGTGACAGTGGCGCACAAAAGAGGAGAAAGATGCGTTTTCAAAAGCGCCATTCTTTGCCGGCTGGGCGGTGACCGCGGGCGCCCTGAGTGGATCATTGTGGAAAACTTGGAAGAGGTTGGAGAAGAAGAACACGCGGATGAGTAGCGGGATTTTCTAAACATCTCGTCACCCCGCTCACGTTTTTTTTTTTTTTTGGACGAGCCGCTGCAAGTTTTTACGCACCAACTTGCTATTTAAAAAAAAAAAAAAAAAAAAAAAACGCAAGTGCGCGCCGTCATTGTGGATTTGTCTGGGCTCCGGGCAATGTCGGACCGTGATGGTCCGATGATGTGACGTCTCCATCTCGGTGGTTCGAGAGGGACAAACTTCTGGATCTGCGGCGATCTGAAGGATGCCGGTTGATAAACGGACAAACATGGAGGAGAAACTGTGGATATTGGAGGACCTCAATATGATGTACATCCGGCAGATTGCTCTCAGTTTGCAGGTAAAAAAGTTGTTGCAAGGCAGCCGACGTTTTGGCACAAAACTGCATTTAGATCCCATATTTATTTCATCTATTTTTCTGCTTCTACAAAGACAATAAAGGTCCGATTCGAGAGAGATGAATTGAACCATACCTTTATTGTGTCAACATGCTGTGGTGTAGAAATGCACTGCATCATGCTGACAGCTGTTTCTCATATTTGGTATTTGGCTTCAAAACTAGTAAAGTGCTGTCGGGCAAAATAGAACACACATTCATACATGTTAAAAAAAAAAAATCAACCAATACGTCTTTGAAATCGAATTGCTCTTGTTGTACATGTAAAAGTTGTTTGCAATCACTTTTATTTCTCCCCCCGCCCCCAATTTTCCCACATCATTAAGTACAGCTAACTTATAACGTTTTACTTCCTTCCTATAAGGTGCATCTCTTCATGTCCAGTCAGTTCATTCGTACGAATAGCTTGTAATCACTCTTTTCATTTCTAATCGTTGTGCACCTTGTATTATTATTATGATTATTATTATTGCATATGGCCACTCCATTAAGTATAGCTGCACATGGTAATATCTAACAGAAGATCTGTATTGCCATTTCTGCCTTGACAAAGACAAAAAGTCTTAATAGTAGTTTTTTTCTTTCTTTCCATGGTGGAGAACCACTTCTGAGAGGTGGCTGTAATATTTTGGGTGCATTATATCGCCAACAGCAAAAACAAACAAATTGTAAATTGGCTTAAGATGATGCAACCTTCAGATCGAACAGAATTTTCTTCAACTAGTCTTGTATGTGTCTTTTCCAGGCCTCTTGTACCAGTCATTTACACGAGTTTATATTCGTTTTTTTTTTTTGTAATTGACCTCCCAGTTTGCTTGCAAGCAGGCTCAATGACAGCCGAAATCTATTTTCAGAGTACAGTGCATCCCCTTTGGTGGCCCGTTGAGCCCGCAGCTGTGCCTTGGCGTTGTTGAGTCGTCGCAGGGGTTGTGTAGTCATGCTGACGCTGGCGCGCCGCACGTCATCGTGCGAGCAACATTGTGCATGCCATCCACCCTCTCGGGGTTCACGCGCAGTGCACAGCTGCACATTTCGGGCCTCGCGGGTCCCACTGGGAGCGTCTGTCCACACTTGTTCAACTGCGTGTGTATGCGTGTGTGTTGCGCATTGTGTTGGGACAGAGGAAGGAGTCATGCTAGGCTGCCAGCAACATGAGTATACAAACAAACAAACAAACACTCTCTGTCTCGACTTTTAAAAGATGGAAAATGGTCTCTTTCTTATCAGTCGGCTGGAAGTTAGCATTGGCTGGATTTTGGGTGAATTATTCGATACAAGAAAATGTCTGTGGTGCAGATGTGTTATCTTTTAGGAGGTTTGCAATTATGACCTGAAAAGCACACCATGTCTGGATTCACTTCTTGTTGCTATACGGGGGTGCTTCATGTTACAAGTAAGCCAATGTACAATGTTTTGAGATATGAGCCATCATTTTTTTTCCCCCACTTTGACTTGCAAGAGTAAACTTGAGATACGAGCGCTGCATGGTGGCAGCTGGCCCAATTCCCTTCCCAAGTGGCAATTTGGCCGATAGAATTATCAAACTGTTTAGCTGCTGACTGGTTACGATCAAAGTAAACATAAAACAAAGAGAATCACACAGTGTGTATTGAAAGCAATCAAAGAGACTCCAAAACCTTATTAATGGATTTTTAATTTTTAATTTTTTTTTTAGAGTTACGAGCGTGCTCAAGGAATGAATGAAATTCCTCTCTCAAGGCACCGCTGTAGTAATTTTCTTATGAACTCGTTATGCATTGTATCAATCCACTGATCACGGGGTCTGTTTGGTCTAAGTTGATCAGTCACTAATAAACGTATTAGTTCTTGACACACAGCCTGCATTTGTTTCGCACTCGCATGAAAGTAGCGCTTGGTCTTCATGCTGAGTCTAGCCAATTGTGACGTGAAACGATGCCAGACATTTAAAATGGAGCTATTTTAGTGCATTTATGAGGAGAGGAATGCATCTTATGATCGTGGAAAACAATCAACTCTCGTCTGTATGTCGCCGCCACAGAGGGGTCAGTATTTGGCAGCGATATATTCATTTCCACGTTGTCGACTTTGCCATCTTCCTCACCCACTCGCTTGTTTGCTCTCCCTCCCCCGTGTCCCCCTCACACCGGGTGGGTTTATGAGACAGAGATTCTTTGTGTGAGCCTGAGCTGTACAGTTTGCAGTGTAACTGTAATTTGTGGAGTTTTATTTGCTCCCATAAAATCTCCTGCTTGGATCATCACAAGTTGCCGTTATTACAGCGGAAAGCCGTTTGGGATTCTCCCTCCGGTCGTATATACCTGAAATCCACGCCCATGCCATCCACACGCCATATGAGTCATTTCATGACTCACATAGGAGTATGGTGTGTGTGTTATTATTTTTTAACCCTTTAAAATCGCACAGGCTTCCCTAACTAACCTATTGCATGAATTGATGAGGCCTGTTCCGATGAGAGGTGAAAATTCTTCGAAGACAAGTAGTACCATGTATGTGCTTTAAAGCAGGGGTCCCCAACCGCCGGGCTGCGGACCAGTATCGGTCCGCGGGTCATTTGGTGCCGGGCCGCACAGAAAGAATAAATAACTTACATTCCTTCCGTTTTATTCGTTTCGAATCCGAAAGATGTTTTATTTTGAAAAACTTACCGGATCCTCTGTAACATCCGTAGTATGTCACTCTTGACGCAGGTGAATGCGCGCTTCTTGGTCACGTGATAGGAAATGAAACCCAGGAGCTCGCAAATTGAATTAAAAAAAAAAAAAAACGTTTATGAAAAGTTTTTTCGGGAATGGGAAAAGGCCCAGTCAGGAGACAGAAGAGGAGCTTATGACTTTCAAGAAAGAGAAGGTAACATTTAATAGACAGCATCAGGAGTCCTATTTCAAATACGGCTTTATCTCAAGGGAGATTCACACGCACCAAGCCTACTCTGCATATTAAGCGGCGATGTTGAGTCGTATTTTTCATGCAATTTTTATTTGCGGCGTGTCTTATTTTGAAGGCATGTTTCAACATTACCATAGCGACCAGAGAATGTTGCGGCCAGATGGGACGTTCCTCGTGTCATGATTTGTGTTTATTATTATGTTTCGAAAATACCACACTTTTCATGCAGGTCATATCATATTATATTGTTGTATCTATAACTTGTTTTTTTTTCTCTGCTTGTCTTCCCATTTTAAAAGACAATCATGGTTTCAGTGCTGAGGTTCCTGCATTCTTCCGACATACAATTGCTCGGTCAGGAGTTACACGAGCGGGCATTGTTATCGCGATTCTCTTTCCAACTCTTCACGTTTTAACAGGCCCGTCGTAGGAATGACTACATTCTTGGCTTCTGTGCTCATTCCTCTTTGCCCACAAGTCTCTCACTTCATTGCTTCTTCTTGAGTCAC
>NW_017805798.1:2912323-2913581 GCF_001891065.2 Hippocampus comes
ACTGATGTCCGCAGAATGCAGGATTCCCCCCCTCAAAGCGAGAGACGGCCGATGGGAAGCAGGAAATGGTCTTGTGTAATTACCGTTTCCCCACTGGGAGTGACATCACGATAGCATTGAACTCTTTACCACGAATAGACTTAAAAGCAGCATTTCCTGTCACCGCAGCCGGATATACAAGGATACTTTTGATTTTTCACCTAACGTCCGCTCGGCTTCTTCCCCTGCCGTGCTATTCTCACACTTCCTCACCTCCACTAATTCTCCGCTGCCTCCTTGTTAAAAGTCAGATGGCCTTAGATGGACACTTTCGCCCCCTTGTCTAATTTTGGCACTTTCAACCGACCGTGGACGTGTCTCAGCACGGTGGCAGCGTTAAATAAGGACGTCGGATTTCGAAGGTCACGCAAGTGTGCACCTGTAATCAAAGCAGGATTTGCAGTGCTTGAAGAAGCCAACAGTATCACATCATCTGCAAAAAGCAGGGAGGCAATACTGAGGCCACTAAACCAGACCCCCTCAATGGCAATAATAATAAAAGATGAGAACGTGGATTTAAAAAAAAAAAAAACACACACACACACACACACACACACACACACACACACACACACCCATTTTGTGTATGCAGGGGGTCCATTGGGCTCACTATTCACTCTCTTGTTTTACAGCAGTACACTCACGGCGAAATCGAATGAGATATTGAGACCAAATATCTCCCTTCATCAAAATAGCAATTCTTCGTCGCTTGTAATGTTTTGTTCGCGGCAGGCAATCAACCGACACCAGTTTCACGTTAACGCCAATTCTTCTTTGCTAAGAGAGTGCCGAGTGCCAACATCTCTCCTTGCCTCAGGTTGTACCATCTTTTCCCGTTTTATTCGCCAAACTTTTCCGTTTTAATCCCTGTCTGCGGTTGTTTCTTTCACAAATTCGTCCCACCTTCCACTTTGAATCGATGTGATTGTTGACCAAAATGAAAAACGTACTCGGTGCCTTCATGAAATCCACTGCAAAACACAAAAACAACACTGTGACAGAATTTTTCCTCCTCGGTTACTGAATCGTGACGATTCTATCCTTTGGTCATGCCTTTTTTTTTGAACCCTTGGCTTTTGATGAATGACAACCTTCCACTTAAGTCCATTAGTGGAAAGAGACCACCGTACGGGGAGATATGAATCAAGAAGACCTCGACCAAGGCCAGTAGTGGTGAAATTTGAAAAATATAGGGACAAAACAACGATTCTACAAAGAG
>NW_017805798.1:2914236-2919733 GCF_001891065.2 Hippocampus comes
TGAGGGTGGGGGTGGGGGGGGGGGGGTCGGGAAGGGGGTCTTGTTGGTGTCATGTTTGACCTCTCACACGCTCCCGATATGCTAAATGCAGAAGTGGTCATGCCTCAGATAACTGCAGAGTCTCGACAGAGCTTCAATGTCTGTTGGCTTTCGCGTAGCTAAAAATTCGCATCAAGATTGTCTCCGTGTGCCATTTTTCACCTTTTATAAATATTGGCTTTTCTCTCGGTTGCATCGGAGTGTTTGATCTACGATTCTGCGCTCGCCTCGTGCTTTGTGAATGTGAGGTCCTGGGAGGCCAGAGGTCAAGTTGACAGCGTGTAATCCCCATCTGCAGGCGGACAGTAAGCCAGTATGCTCTCGAGTGCAAGACTGATGAATCTCTACCTCGTTGATGAATTTCCAGTGGCGGCAAAGGTTAATCCTATTTGTACTGAAACCAGAAAACAAAGCGCGCAGGCTTCGCCGGCTCACCTGGTGCAGAATTCATGATGGGCAAAAGCCGAGTCTTTGGGGTCGTGCCTGTTTCCGTAAGCCGTTGCTCAGGAGTGCCTTGGGAATTTCAAACGGGGCACAAATTGAGCTTGGGTTAAGGTTATTATTCAGCGCCCGTCCAAGAAATTTGTCCTCACTATAATTTAATTCTTTTTCCTCTTCTGTGAGCCGTAGTCATCTGGTATTTTTTTTCTGCTCAGCACAGGTTACTTGACTTGTAATTTGGAACATATTCGCATTTTGTGAGTACGGGAAATGTCAACGTGGGCTAAGGGAGCTGCCGCCTTTTTTCCTTTTTGTTTTCCTCATGATTTTAGAAGTGGTCATGCCTCAGATAACTGCAGAGTCTCGACAGAGCTTCAATGTCTGTTGGCTTTCGCGTAGCTAAAAATTCCGTATGGAACCAGTCGCATCAAGATTGTCTCCGTGTGCCATTTTTCACCTTTTATAAATATTGGCTTTTTTCTCGGTTGCATCGGAGTGTTTGATCTACGATTCTGCGCCCGCCTCGCGCTTTGTGAATGCGAGGTCCTGAGAGGCCAGAGGTCAAGTTGACAGCGTGTAATCTGCAGGCGGACAGTAAGCTAGTATGCTCTCGAGTGCAAGACTGATGAATCTCTACCTCGTTGATGAATTTCCAGTGGCGGCAAAGGTTAATCCTATTTGTACTGAAACCAGAAAACAAAGCGCGCAGGCTTCGCCGGCTCACCTGGTGCAGAATTCATGATGGGCAAAAGCCGAGTCTTTGGGGTCGTGCCTGTTTCCGTAAGCCGTTGCTCAGGAGTGCCTTGGGAATTTCAAACGGGGCACAAATTGAGCTTGGGTTAAGGTTATTATTCAGCGCCCGTCCAAGAAATTTGTCCTCACTATAATTTAATTCTTTTTCCTCTTCTGTGAGCCGTAGTCATCTGGTATTTTTTTTCTGCTCAGCACAGGTTACTTGACTTGTAATTTGGAACATATTCGCATTTTGTGAGTACGGGAAATGTCAACGTGGGCTAAGGGAGCTGCCGCCTTTTTTCCTTTTTGTTTTCCTCATGATTTTCAAATTAAGCCTGATTGATCACCTACGCAGTTATGCACACACTGTGTTGCGAAATGGTTACGACCTGGCTGACTTGTTTACAACGACAAGCAATAAGAATGAAATAGTATGAGGCAAAAGGTTTCGGTCTTGACATCATTGCAATATCAAACAACACTCTGGTTTTGTCCGAATGTGAATATGAATTTGAAAATGAGCAAAATAGTTGCAAAATGCAAGTTGGATGCAAAAATCCGGAATGCAAATAGAACTCGCAAAGGATATGCAAGTTGCTGATCTTTCTTTTTGTGTAATTGCTTGAACGGTGTCCGACTATGACTGCGTCATCGTTCGCTTGTATCCAACGTCCATCCGTCACATGTATAGATATGTATTTGTATAACATACAGTAACTGAACGCAAAAACAAGCGAAACAAGGTCGAACATTCACCAAATTACAGCATTGACAAATAGAAAGTGACGGTTTGTGGCCGTGAACAAGATGTCAAGGTCTTTTCCAATCTCTGCATGTGACTGTTCAAATAAAGTTATAGTAAGTACAGTGTGTGTGTGCGTGTGTGTGTGCGCGCGTGTGTTTGTACAGTATGTTAGCTCAGCTAAAGTCTGTTTAGCTACCGTGGATGTTTTCGCTAAAGCTAACAGCGCTTGCTCTGTGGTGATACGCAGTCAAGTCTGAGCCAATACACATTCCTCTACAATGAGGCTCTTCATCAAACACCGAGCCCGTGTTTGTATGTGTGTGTGGGTAAATATTTGAGTGATAAATCAGTACTCTTGGCTACTCACTCGAGCGGATCACTTTGGTTTGGTAAAGTGACATCCGTATTCACCCCTCGGACTTCACCGTGCTTGCATTTCTGCACGTCCCTTTGCAGTACAATAGATCGTTTCCATTGTTTCCTGAAGAACAGCAGGCAAGACAAACGGTAGCTCCATGTACAGGGGATATAAAAAGTCTACACACCCCTGTTCAAATGCCACGTTTGTTGTGACCCCATCCACTTTTAACACTGTTTCTCCACCATTCAGTACTACAAAGCTCACGGCACGTTTTCATGTCTTTTATCATGTAAAATTATTGAAAGGCAATCTGTGATTTCCCTTTCGAGGGACTGTAAAGTGTCTCTGGTGAACCCCAAATAAAATTCGGACGCAAGGCTTTTCCTGCGTTTTCATTCCTGCTTTCCATTAGAAGCCTCATTTTTTTTCTTTTTTTTGTGTGTGTGGAACTACTATTTGGAACGATTCATAATATTAGAATAATAATAATAATAAATAATATGATTTAATTCTGAAGACAGCCACAACCCCAGTTATAAGAGGGTGTGCTCACTTGTGCAACCACCTAATCTGAATAAATTTTACTCCTCCTCTTGAAAAGGTTCCGTTTTTTTTTTGTTGCCAAGTTGAGTTGTACAGGTTATAGGTCACGTCTTGGTCTCATTTTTATATCACCAAAGCCTGGCATCCAAAGAGGGGTGTGTAGATTTTTAAGATACATTGGATGCTTCGCTATGACTAGCACCTTTCATATTTATCTGCCATGCTTGTGGTCGTGTCTTGCCAGACAGTAGGGTGTATGGACGCACTATGTTCCACTTCTTCCTCAGCTCCATGCTAGAAGCAGGCCGAGGAGAAAGGAGGCTTTGTATCACATCGTGCACACACCCTTCGCATTCTTGGAACAAAAAAAAAAAACAAAACAATTAAAAAAAAAAGATATGAGCTTCTCTCCCGACCAACCTCCGCTCAACTGACTCCAAACATTGTAGCTCACCGCAGCACCTCGCGCACCCCACCACTTTGGCGACCCCGCCTCAATTGTAACACTTCAGTTCACACCCCAGCTAGCCGGCGCCCCTGCAGCAGTTAGGGGGAGCGGCGTGAATAGGCACTCTGTTGTGTGAACGGGAACCGGCTGGATGCGAGGCTGGAGCCAGCTTCCTTTGATAAACAGCAGCGAGGAGAGAAAATACCCAGGCGGGCCGACAGGTGCTGTTATTGGAACACAAAAGTGACACTTGCACCTTCCGAGCTATGCGCTCGTCTCTCTTTTCTCAATGCTGAAAAAGCATTTGATCATCTCCCTCGGCGGCTGCCTCCCTATATTCACCTTTGGCTCACTTTTGTGTGTGTGTGTGTGTGTGTGTGTGTGTGTGTGTGTGTGTGTGTGTGTGTGTGTGTGTGTGTGTGTGTGTGTGTGTGTGTGGTGTCGGCGCGCGCGTGTAAATTTCAGCCTGCAGCGTCATCTTCTGTTAATCCTCCCTCTCTGCTCTCCACCATGCCAGCTCTTTCGTTTCAGCCCTGTTTGGTTTAGCAACTGCAAATTACACCACCAGGATCGAGATAATCCAAAACATCTTAAACAAGATTTACAGCCACATGCTGTTTTACATCACCGTTTTCAAGCGGCGACATTAAACACATTGTATTGTTTCGTCGGCGCATGCAATTAAAAAGATCTGAGCAGCTGCTGCCGGGGGGCTCTTATGTGTGATTGTCTTTGCGTGTTAAAATGAACATATGGTAGCCTAAATGTGTTTTATTGAGCACATAAATGGTGATTTTGTTCATGTTTCCATATGGATGTATTTCTGCGTCTGTGTGTTCTGGTATGTTTTATCTTAAGAGCGAACATCTGCACAGTGCAGCAGGAGGCGTGCCAGATTAGCTGTTGTTTTATCGATTTTGTGTGCCTTTGACACAGCCAATGGGGGAGTTGAATCCATTCTATTTCTGCTTATATCTCTTCCAGCAACATGACGTCCGCACAGGGGAGCACTTTGTGTTGCTACACGGCAAAACAAAGTGTTGTTGGTCTACGGTAATAGTTATTAAATCAACACATTGTGCACATTCCCCCAAGTAGCATCGCTGGCACTAAATTACGCTGTTACAATCACATTTACTGGGCCAATGTGTGCAAGCTGTGTGCCACCAGCATGCCAAAGACTGAGTAACTGCCTGTGTGTGTGTGTGCGTGTGTGCGTGCGTTTGTGTTTGGCAGGTACAAGCCTATCAAAATTTGGCCTGCTGCTGTATGACCATATGTGGTACCATTCTGTTCTGATTGAGGAAAAGAAAGGAGCTGGTCCCATTTGAGTCTTTTCTTGCATTGATTCAGTAGGATTTTGTATTTCAAGTAATCCAATGCAATTAGCAGAAAACTGACACATATGAGCCTCTCCTCAAAAAACAAACAAACCAAAAAAAGTGTTTAAGTCAATTTATTGTTCACTTCAATGGAACAACTTTGCATGTATAATAAATCACGTTACAGGCTTTTGCCTGATGACTGTTGGATTTCAAAATTTGAGAAATAAGGGAAGCGAAAATAATCAGCGCCGTAGTGTTCTTGTGGGCATGTAATTATCGGCCATCATGAAACCTTTGTTAACCGTATGAGCGGGCAATATTTTGAATGAAGTCTTCCCATTCTCGGTGTCTGAATACAAACTATCCAATGCACTATGACGACTAAAATGCTAAAACCATGATGAGCATTTTTTTTTATTTTTCACAGGTGGATATTCCACCAAAGTTTCAGCAAAGCTCTTGTAGACCACAGAAATAGGGCAGCACGAGGCCGCACGCATGTGCCAGTTATGAATCTGGTCGCCAGTGCACGGAAAATGAGTGACGTCCCATCAGTTACCACTTCTGTCTCTGATTGGTTGTTTTTTCTCAGGCAAAGTGCTTTTTTTTTTCTTTTTGCGCATAAAATTAGAGGCACAAGATAGAGCCAGAGAGGGGCGATTTTGATGTTTTCACTGATCATTTTACTGTCAAGTGACAGTGACACTTGGAACAAGCATGACACAAAGCAATTTATTTATTTAGAATTGTAAGGTCCTCCTTCACATGAGGTATGCTGAAGTCATGACACACTGATGCTTTGTGTTGACATGTTGACAGTTTGACCACCAAAGTTATGATTACCGTTTTTTTTTTTTTTT
>NW_017805799.1:0-446 GCF_001891065.2 Hippocampus comes
AAGAAATTTCTTCCAGAACCAATTAATCTTGTAAGTAGAGGTACCACTGTACATATATATATTGGGTGTCCCAAAAGTGAGTGTACACTTCTATTTTCCTGTTTTGTGAAGCCATGACGGTTTGACAAGCTTCGGCTTTTCAATTGTTCTTCTGTAAGGATATCATTCCCTTGCCCTCGGCTCTCTTCCCATCGACACCGAATCAGTCTTGCGAAATTTGCCTCCAGGTGAAGACGTTTTTCAGCCGCCGACAGCCGCAGCTGGAGCAAAACTCCTGTGCAGAATACATATGTGTGAATAATTACATCCAGCATACAACAAGAGATGGCGGTTTTAATCCCCTTTTCTGGCGCGTGTTTGAAGTTTTCAAATAAAAATACAGATTTTTAAAAATTAAATTTTGTGATTCTTCTAAAACACAAAATTCCCCCATTGCGGCACTAAAT
>NW_017805800.1:0-2603 GCF_001891065.2 Hippocampus comes
TAGTGCGCCCCTGTGTGGTTCCCTCTGTTAAAACGCTGTGCTTGTTCCATGTCTCCTAAACCTGTCGCCAACAAATACCATTACGATTGGAATTTTATTTGGTTGTATTTACGATAGAATTCAAAGACGTATTCACTGGCATTCATGACTTTTGTTACGCTGATTCGTACGTAGGGGTTGAGCACATTACGCCCGTAACACCAATACAATTCTGAATCTTGAGCACATGTCAATGATTTATGTGTACATTACACCGAATCGTAGGAAATGCCAAATAAAGGAGAATGAAGTAAGCGCTGTGTCCATAAGGTAAAGTATTTTTATGTGTCTGCTTGGCAAACTAGACGTCGTAGTTTTTCAATGGGAGTTTTGTTTACCCGGACCACGTTGATGCGAGTGCAAGGAATGTGGCCGAAATCACTACAGTTACAACACAAATCGGTGAACATTGTTCCATTTTCATTCCGCACAATAGCAGTAACCCGTTTTATTGAACTGCCGTTAACATACAATACGGTTAAAGAGTAAAAACGAGATGTATGCACTCACCAGAAACAAGTCTCACTTGCACAGAGCACCCGATAAAGCGGCCATGTTTTACCGTAATGAACCGTGTACACGGTCAATAAGATATCATAGTCACTCGTCGGTTTGTTTTAACTGTGTAATTTATTTTTGGCATTCTTTTATTTGCCTGGGACAGGGTCCAGGTCGTGTATTCAACAGCCTTTATTTCTGTTGATATGAAGAGTTTAGAACATTTAGGACATACCCTACTGAATTCCATTTGGAAAATCAGCGAATTTTACTGATATGAGTACACATTTGAATTATTGAGAGTTGTTGTCATTCAAAAGGTAATGTGTTTCCAATATTTTATTTCTAAATTCATATTTTTCACACTCTTAATGCCCAAATATATTGACTTTTAGATGCCCCACATAAAATTTCAGGATTTACAACTTGTTAATGATATTTCCCCAGACAAAAGTTGAAGAAAATCTCATTGTTGCTGCTTTGAAATAAATGTAGAGTATTTATCTCTTGATTGTTTTAGCTATTTTACGTAATTACAAGTGTGTGAAAAATTACCCATCATTTGAAGTGACATTAACAATTGGTGCGGTAATATTCCATTACTTACGGCAAAGCTGGAGAGACCACGCCCCCGCTGTGTAACCCTCCATAGGCTGTGAGAAAGTGTCCTCTCCGCTCTCCATCATCATCATGAGCAGCAGCGAATTCCAAGAGGAGATACGCAACAAAATGTCAACTCTGGTTACTCTCCCTTGGCCGCAGACAACATGAAAAGAGTCCGATGTGCTCCTTCCCCCCGGATCAAGTCGCTCTCGCCATGCGGATCCACTGCAAAGTAGTTGTGATCGCCCTCTGTTTCGGAGTTTTCCTACTTTTCTACTTTTGGGGAGGCAATGTCGCGGACGGTCGGCTGCTGAAACAAGTTGCGCCGGAGGAGGGCAGGAACTCTTCCACGTCGTCGGTCAAGCGCGATCACAATGTTGGCTCAAAGTTGGCGAGGAAATCTCCCATCGCGGTCAGGATGCGTGAGGAAGATCTCCCCACGGGACGAAAAAACGCAAAAGTGACCAAGCGAGTGGGCAACGTCAATGCAAAGAGGTGAGCGCAGATTTTCTTTCTCCGAGCGATCCTCCCTTCCACGTTTACATGCGAGCGCACGGAATATCATCGACCACTTTCAAATGGAAGGGTTTTGGCACGTTCCGCGAGGACACACACAGTCCACACCGCAAACAATGCCTGATTGCTTCACTGTCGCTAATAATCCCACTGTTGGAATTTAATATCCGACGAGAATGTACAATTAATGAGCGGCGGGGCTGTCATGTTGAAAGGGCACGGTGATGCGTTGGCTATGACCTCGAGGCCTTGCTCAAATCACATTTTGCCTTTCATGACACGTTACTTGCCGTATTGTCAACCTCTTGACAACATCTAATAATATTCATATTATGAGATTAGTGTCCCCCGCCTACTGCCCGAAGGCAGCTGGCGCCCCTTGTGAGAATAAAGCTGATCGGAAAATGGATGGCTGACTGACGGATTACTAGATGAGAGTATTATACATATAATTGACTGTCATTCATATCTTTTAATATTCTTACTTGCTTTGCCGTGTGTTGTTGGCATTGTCAAGAGCCTGTTTGTCCATTTCTCTCGAAAGCATTCTTTGATTACACCTGCACAATCTTGTAAATCTATGAAAGCTGAATTTGGGATGGACGAGCACGGTATTATTTATTATTTTTAGGTATCGGGTTCTCGCGGAGGATGCTGATGCCAGCCACTGATACTCAAGGTAAAAAAAAAACAAATCTGAGTAGGTCCTCCTCAGCAGTAGTTGGTGCTATGCTGCGGCAGTTTGACATCAACGAATCATCACCGGTGTCAGAAAGAAAGATTTTTGTTTGCAATTTTTTTTTGTCATTCTGTTGAATGAAGTTTTATGTATTAAAAGAGGTATCGATCTGTAAAAAAGTGGTATTGAACATCCCCACAGAAAAAAAAAACAAAAAAAAACGCTGTCCGCCAGCTTTTAAATGCCCTTTTTAAAGGTGTCCATGTAA
>NW_017805800.1:13552-21858 GCF_001891065.2 Hippocampus comes
GAAGAACTCCCCTGAGCCGAAGCCCGCAGCTGTGTCAGAAACGGCAGCGGACACCATGGAGAAGTGTCGGTAGAGCGGATAGCATAAAACCCTTCTTCCGAATGACACCAGGACCTCCTGCAAGGAGCTGTATGTCTGAGGGGCAGAGGAGAGGACGCTCACAACAGAGACCCCGGCACTAAATCACCTCCCGACGGCGATGGCAGTCCACGTGGGTAAAGCCAGACATCTTGGCAGCGGGGGCTTTTCTCACTTTAACACAAGACTCCTATTGGTGTTCATCGCAGTCTGCGGCGTGCTAATTACTTTGAACAATCCCCTCCATTTATTGAGCAGACAAAATAGGCGCTTCAAACTCCCACCGCTGCTCCACTCGCCTCTTAATTGCTGCTTGTCCTTAAACACGGCATCCGCACTCAGATCGCTCCGGTAATGGTAGCGGCGCCGGGAGATTTGATCTCTTGTGTTCTTCTCCTTCATTGAGGCCTATTAAGGGTGCGCTGTGAGCTGGGACACGAGTGTCATCAGAGATCAGTCTCTCCCTCCGGCTTGTTTTGCACGAGTGTAAATAAGCTCTGCCGCTGCGGGCATCCAACTCAGTCACACCAGCAGTCTACTGAGGACAAGTTTCACGCTGTACACGCGGGGAGGGAGGAGGGAGGCCTGCAAGATAAGGGGTAAAGATAGGCTCATCCTTTTATGATCTCAAGACCAGGGAAAGAAAGGGAAGAACGTGGCCTGGTGTAGGAGAGGAAGGAACCCAAGTGCATGAACAGCACAGAGGTGGCGCTTGGCACAGGAGAATGCGGACTGACTGATGAGCCGGTGGGAGGCTGTTGTTTACTCTGGTGCCGCCACAAAGGAAGAGCTACTACTGCCTTTCACTGTGGTCAGCGGATGAAAACTTGGGGCAAAACGTACCTCCAGCCAACACAGCGTCCCACTGAGTTTTCTGATTGTCCACGGCGACTCCACCTGCATCATAGACACGACATAATCATAAAATAAGACAAAAATGAGAGAGCTGCATGCAGCTACAAAAGGGCCCTTGCAGACACTGGCTCATTGGAATTGGAATTTCGGGGGGAAAAAATTGGATGGACATCAGAATAAAAACTAGTTTGATCAAGTATGAACCTCGACCAAAGGCCAGAGATGAGGCAAAATTTGACTTCCTGTTGAGTCCAGACAGTTCCAGAGACATTTTTTGTACATCTTTGGCTGTCACGTACGCCTTCAACTTTTGGTAGATGTTGCTGAAACGTTCAACCAGGCTCTGTTTGGGTTCAGCGTTTTTTCATGCGTATATTTTGGGAGTTGAGTCTTATTTTGAGCTCGCCACTTGTCTTCTACAAAGGCAAACGCTTTGCTCATCTTGCCTCTGTGCACTCATCTCAAAGGGGGGGACCAAAAGAGGTCTTGACCGAGCGCTCAGTAATCTCTTAAGGCCATGAATGAAATGGAAAAGGGGTCTGAAAGATTTGACTTTGTCATCCAGGGCTACAAGTGCTTCTCGGCAGGAATTGCCTCTTCACACATAAAACGCGGCCACTTACGTTGTGCTCTCCCTGTGTCGAGCGCACTTCATAGCAGTAAGCCAGGATAATGTCCACGAGGCTGAGCCACACCTGGTGCCGCAAAGTCTTGTCGAGGAGGTACGACTGGTTGTTGAATTTTCTCAATTGCTCTTTCTCCTCGCTGCTGAACTGGATAACTGCATGACGAAATACGGAGCCGGCATTAAAATCGCTATCAAATAAAATATGCACAGAATGGTAAACCAACGCCTGCTTTGGGGAATTGTCTTTATGCAATTTAAAGAGTGGGGAAAAACAACAACAACAAAAAACGTTGAGGAATAGAAACTGTCACAGCTCCTGCTTTTGCCCCTTCTTTCCCAAAGACGTAAGACGCCCGCGTCGAGGCGACAATCTGAAACATTAATATCTCTGCCTGATTTAAAATTCTGCCAAAAATAATGTCAGTGAACAGATGTTGATGTCCGTACAGATTTCATGAATCACAATTTACCGTTTATACAGTTCCAGCGCTACTCTGACCAACTAAATGCCCTCCTGCTTTGAAACCTTCCACTGCGAGCCTGCCAGGGAAAAAAAATATCGATACAACAGCTTTATGAAACTGCACCAGTCATCCCTAATGTGGCACTGTATGCAGTAGATATAATCACATTACTTCTTTGTCATGCAGATAATACAAACGTGAAAGAAGAATAGCTTCAGCGTTTATTTTTTTTTTTTCTCGACATGACAGGTTGTTATTTAGAAATGCATTTGTCCAAGTAGCACGGCCGATTTATCTACACGACTGAAGGAGGTTTGTGTGTACGAGTAAGATGATACAGTCATCGACTCAAAAACAAAGAACAGCGAAAAAAAAAATGCATTCCCCGTGCGTCTGCATGACATGCACACATTGCACTTCCTCTCTGGCTGCAGTGGGAGCTCCGGAGATTCCTGCCGCATTACGTGAGCTCCCCGCAGATGCTACCTGACTCCATCCTCAGCGCGTCTGGCACGGGCAACAAAGAGCTACACTACTTCGCGAGCGACCACATCTGTTTGCACTCTTCCTTCGGCACTAACTTAGGGGAGGGGTGCGAGTCAAGTCAAACATCGCCAGCAGGTCTTCCACGTCGTCGTCGTCACAAAGCCGTCAAAGTAAAATGAGCATTCTGCTAAACCAGACTGTGGCGACAGTGTTCTTCTCGGCGTGAAAACGGCGCAGGCACAAAAATAAATGGAAAACTCTTCTTTGTGAGTGAGTAGACTTACGACTTCATCAAGGGATCAATTAATTATTCTCCCCACTTGACAGATAGCAGGCGCACCTCACTTTTGTGCCGGAACAACCATGAAAAAAAAGTCAATCGAGAGTCCTGAAATATGAACAACACGAGTGATGACTTTGCAGATGCAAACTTGATCATGCGTGGTCCATCCCAAGCTCATCTCATCCTGGCCCCCTGAGCCCCTCGCCTGCAGCGCTCATTTGGTGTGACTTGGAAATAGGCATCAAATGCCCACATGTTGCTTATTTGAACGCAAAGGCCGTGTAGAAATGGTCAAAATGTTTTGTTTGCATTTGAAAATAGAGCCTCCTAAACACTGGTTTCCTCATTTTCGGTTTCACATTGCAGCCATGAATTTTCATTTCGCCGCATCTCTTGAAAATATGAGTTGCCATAAATACTTTGGAGGCTCCTTATCTTCAGCCAACGGTCTCGGACTTGGGTCTTAAACTGGACAGTGATTTCATACAAGAAAGGGGGCAAATTGGTGCCGTTAAATCGAGCTCATCTTTGGCAGCTGGCTGAAGTCAGGCCTCTCCTTTCTCAGGAGCACTTTGAAACAGTCACTCATCCCTTCGTTACATCCCCGCTGGATGACTGTAAGGCACTTTTCTGTTTGAAGTCAGCTAATCCTCCATGAAGCGTCTCCAGTTGGTCCAGAATGCTGCCGCTCGCCGCTTGACTGGTAGTCATAAGAGGGAGCACATCACTCCTACTCTGACATCCCTTCATTGGCTCATTTTAGAGTTCTTTTGAAAATCCTATTCGACTCAGCATGAGACTTGATTTGGAGTTTGACTGTTTTTGTGCTTTCTACTGTCTTTGTTATTTATGATTGTTTTATTGTTTATAGGATGATATGTTTTTGCTCCATGTACAGCACTTTGCAAACGGCAGTGGTTGTTTTCAAGGGCTCTAGAAATATAGCTGAGTTGAGTACGTACTTGAAATCTTAACATTAGATTGTGCCGCGGTTACCCTAAATGTGGTCAAAGGTCACAGTTTTGCCAGTGACATCTAAATCTAGCCATAACAAGCTTCAGTAGGTCGTGAAAGGCCAAGCTGTCAGGTCCATTTAGTTGGCGACGGCGTATGAACGCGGGCCTGCAGTGGACAGCTGGGCCCTGTCAGTGTGATGGCCCTGACACCAGAGAAGACAAAAGCTCCGCTTTCGACTTCATTAATACTCGGGTCCGCACCCATCTGTCAGGTGACATGCATAGCACTGAAAAGAGGGCTGAAGCGGACCTAAAAAAGGGAATTGCTATCTTTATACAAAAGTCGTAAGAAAGATATGCATACATTGACAACTGACCAATATCGGACAACACTCGCCCTCGTGCAGAGGTAAAAATAAGTGGCATAGATGCATAAAATGATGTTTATTGTTACACATTTTGGCTTGACGGTGCACTTCCACCTGTCATTCGCCAAAACAAAAACTGGCACTTCAAAAAGCACACCTCTGGCACATTCCCGCAGTGAAAGGAACACATGCTGCTATCACATGTTTAACCACGGCCAGGTTTGGCGCGTACCGGGCTTCGCGCGATATCGCTCCCACTTGACCAAACAGACGCCACGAGCGATCGCACCCGAGTGTGAACGCATTCGAAATATCGTTACGACTGCGTGCGGAGAGAAGGGTCCTGTGACACCACTAAAAGCGCTGCCTCCAGTGAGAATGTTGTCTGTTTAATCTAAATCCTCGCTCGAGCCTGCTAGCGGCCGCGCACTCCATTTAAGCTGTAACTGCGGGCCATGCGCCTCCTTAAATCGTGCCTGTATTAGCAGATGTGGAGAGGAGCTGGATAGCTTGCGGAGGCCTTCGCCAGCCATCGTGCCTGTGGAAAAAGAAACGAAGTCGGGACGCTCCAGCTATCAAAGAGCTCATCTCCGTCTCAGCTCATGAGCAATTGATTTTCTTTCTCGATGGATGGCAAAGGGATAATAAAAGCCACTTTGAACTGTGGAAGGAAGCAGGATACTGAGAATCTGTAATCCCTTTTCGGGTTGTCACAGAAGCATTTCTTGAACGATGCCAGAAGGCATCACCGTGAACCAGTGACTGAGTGAGGTCCAAGTTCGAGCTCTTGTAAAAGGCAAGTGCCATTGCTCCTGAGGTGCCCTGGGGCATTTTAGGCAATGCAGCTTCCTAGCCGGCAAGCCGAGCCTTGACCCGCCTCTTGAGGTGGACCGTAAGAAGACTGACTGATGTGTCCTTTGGGCATTCATGTATTGCATGGGAACAATGTTAGCTCTGTGTTGAAGAGAAACCCCCACCGGTGAAATCCATTGGAGGGTACTACAAAAAAAAGGACGATGTCGGAGGTCATGAACTGGGCTGAAAGAGTTTCAACAACATCGCAGCCATGCCTTCTTATTCATCTGCTACTTTCTGCCACCTTCCGGAAGCCTTCAGATCGAGACAACTTGCTTTCGGCTGTGCGAGGTCAGACTAATATGTTTTGCAAAGACGAGACAAATATGATTTTGGACTCCATGTTGTCATTTGATATGCAATATAATATTTTCACATACAGGATAACGTTTTTAGTATGGGGAGTCCCCCCAAACAACAATGTGTATTGCAGGATTTTAATATAAATAACTACACGCATGCTGACAAAACACGACGTCGGGTGGTGCAGTGTTTACGGAAGTAAATGCGGTACCTCATGTTTGGGCTCATCTCTTTTCACTATTTGTTGACGTCCTACGTTTGACCATCAGTAATTTCTCAAGTGCAGTTCTTAGAAAAAAAACGACAACGGCATTACACAAGAGATTATAAGAGACTCCTCACTTCATACGCAACACAACTCATCAAAAACAAATTTGCTGCTAACCAAAATGCAAACGGCATACCGAGCTGAGGCCTGACTTGCGACATATTTGGGATCAAACGGAATGCACAAGTCCTATTTTTAAAAATTGCAGTACATTGGCATAAACAGGTCAAGACAAACATACCAGGCTCTTCTTCCTGCTCAGGTGAAGGAACAAGTTTTGTCCACCAAGATCTGAATTGCAGCAGTCTCCTGATCTCATCATCTTCAAACAAATCAGCTCTGCAACGATACCAAATAGGTCAGCGGAAAGACACGACATGCTGCAAAGAAGAGACGTTTCCATTTTGGTTTGCGCTAAACCTACAGGTAATGATCGGGGGAAAAGGCCTCTGCCTCTGCCTCCAGCCGTGCTCGTCTCCTCTCCGTTGTTGTTGTGCTGTCTGGATTTTTGACATCTACCACGTCACTGAGTTCTTCCTGTCAGAAAAACAACAACAGCAACAATTAAATGGCATTATGAATTAAAGCTTAATATCAGAAATCGGGAATCGGCTTTGATCCGTGCGACGGCGTTCTTTGCCTGTCTTACCTGTAATCTGCCAAACACTCCGGACCTCTTATTGCCAAAGCCATATTTCTGCAGGGCACTTAGCTCCTCCTCCGATCTCTCCACGTACACTTCCTGCTCCACCTGCCAGTCAAACTCCTCCTCATCTTCCGCATCATCGTTGGCCCCACTTTCATGACAATCTTTTCAAAATCCAAACACCGATGGCAACATAAGTCACAGCTATCTATGCACGAACATGTGCAAATGAGCGCCAACCGCCGATGACGCACTGTTGTGACTTACCTGGGCTGATGTCCTCTAACAGAGGCTTTGCTGAGCGGGACCCTCTGGGAGCGAGGAGACTTGTCAGCATCTGGAGGCCTTCAAAGTGCACTCCAGATGTTTCTTTAGGGATGTGCACAGTGAAAAGTCCTGCAGATGGACAAGACTTTTATTTGTGGTATCAACACGGTGAATCTGAATCTATCTTTACAGATGAGGCGAATTGTCAAAAAGTAAGCCAGTCCATACAACAAATGCATATGACTTAAGGTTTCATTGTTACAAAAAGATCAAAGTTGCTTGTTACAAGTCGACACGACGACATTCATTCCAGGAGATTTTTGAGCAGAAGGATTATTTTGACACCGCATGTCGTCAATAAAACAGGCTAGTATTACATACTAAAACGACCCCCACCCCCTCCCCGTTGTGTTATTACATACCTTTATCAATGTCGAATGTGGCTTTTTCTCTTCCATCTTCCACTACCCTTCCTGGAAGCGTTAACCTAAAAATAAAAATGACACAGATGGTTGACCTGTAATTCTTCTTTTGCTACTGAACCTAAAGGTAATGACATTTTCATTACATTGAAATTGCATTACACCTCTGCAATTACATTGAAATTGCATTAAACCTCTGCACTCCAAAGCAGCTCTTATATGTTGGAGGAGGCTGATCAACTCACCTCAGAAAGTAGGGTTTGGCATAAAATTTCACATCCGCTCCATCAATGTAGAGGTCGAACTCTGACGTTCTGGTGTACGGGACACGGACCGAGAGGATAAGGTACTCTGGATCCTGGCTCAGGTCAAACGCAGGCGTTATCATTGTGAATATTTTGGTGAAAAGGAAGGATCTGGAGAGCGAGCAAGGACAAGGACGCTTTCAACGCTGGCTGGAGACCTGCTGACTGTAGTGCGCCCCTGTGTGGTTCCCTCTGTTAAAACGTTGTGCTTGTTACATGTCTCCTAAACCTATCGCCAACAAATACCAATCCGATTGGAATGGTATTTGGTTGTATTTACGATAGAATTCAAAGACGTATTCACTGGCATTCATGACTTTTGTTACGCTGATTCGTAAGTAAGGGTTGAGCACATTACGCCCGTAACACCAATATAATTCTGAATATTGAGCACATGTCAATGATTTATGTGTACATTACACCGAATCGTAGGAAATCCCAAATAAAGGAGAATGAAGTCAGCGCTGTGTCCATAAGTTAAAGTATTTTTATGTGTCTGCTTGGCAAACTAGACGTCGTAGTTTTTTAATGGGAGTTTTGTTTACCCGGACCACGTTGATGCGAGTGCAAGGAATGTGGCCGAAATCACCACAGTTACAACACAAATCTGTGAACATTGTTCCCTTTTCATTCCGCACAATCCCGCAAAATGGCAGTACCCCTTTTTATTGACCTGCCGTTAACATACAATACGGTTAAAGAGTAAAAACGAGATGTATGCACTCACCAGAAACAAGTCTCACTTACACGGAGCGCCCGATAAAGCGGCCATGTTTTACCGTAATGAACCATGTACACGGTCAATAAGATATCATAGTCACTCGTCGGTTTGTTTTAACTGTGTAATTTATTTTTGGCATTCTTTTATTTGCCTGGGACAGGGTCCAGGTCGTGTATTCAACAGCCTTTATTTCTGTTGATATGAAGAGTTTAGAACATTTAGGACATACCCTACTGAATTCCATTTGGAAAATCAGCGAATTTTACTGATATGAGGATACATTTGAATTATTGAGAGTTGTTATCATTCAAAAGGTAATATGTTTCCAATAATTTTTTTCAAAATTCATATTTTTCACACTCTTACTGCCCAAATATATTGACTTTTAGATGCCCCACATA
>NW_017805801.1:0-2440 GCF_001891065.2 Hippocampus comes
AAGTGCTTTCTCTTGTCAGCAGTGATGTGCTCATTCTTTGTTTGTTTGTTTTTTCAATCCATATTTTTTTGGGGGCGGGGAGGTGCAATAGTGATCTGTTTAAAATCTTTCTTCTCCACATTGCATACAGCAGTGCTTTCTCTTTAAATTTCACCATCGCTTTTCTTTAAAATCAAGCTTTACAGATGCCGCTCCACTTCATCAACAGTCCTTTTGTTTTGTTTTTTTTAACCTTTTTTTTTGGGGGCGGGGGGGTTATAAAGTTGTGTGCTCAGGTGCACCAGGCATGCAGCAAAAGTCAGTGTCACCTTTTTCTTGTAAAGTCAAGGTCACGCCGGCTAACATGAGTACCCGCTCAGAGAACAGGAGCCCTTGTGGCCCGCGTCTCCTCCACCAAATATGCTGCCGCCTGCTTCCGAAGGGTACACCTGTCAGGGGTGGGGCCTGAGTCTTGCAGGTAGAATTTCTTTGATTTGCGGCAACGGTTATGGCATCACGATGGCAGCCTAAATATTCTTATTTCCCTTTTCAGAAATCCGTGTTCCGCCAGCTGCCTTGAAGTCTCGTTCATAAAGCGCAAAGCGAGTGAGGAACGGGAAAAGCATCGCGTGAGGCTCATGCTGTGTTTTCCTCTGCCTTGTCCCAGACTCAGAACATCATGTACGACATGGTGTCGGACTTGAACGAGCGGGGAGAGGACATGGAGAAGAGGATCGCCTTGCTGGAGACCAAGCTCGAGACTCTGCTGAGCAACCTGCAGGCTCTGCCTGCGCTCATCAGCCAGGTGATCAGCCAGCAGCACAGGGACTTCCTGGAGGTGCAGCTGCAGCCTTACGACAAACACAGCCCCGAACGCTCGCAGTCGGCGGCGCGGCGGCGCTCGGCCTCCACGGCGCCGCCCACCTCCTCCGAGAGCAGCTAGGGTCCCAAGGGAAGGCCTCCATTCAAGACTTTTGCCATCATATGGCCAAGTTGCATTTATCTTAAAGCCTTATGGCTTCAATTATGTATTATCCCAATTCTGATGACAGAATCCAATCGTAGTGGATACATGCAGTTTTTTAAAAAAGTTTTGCTTTCTATTACCTCAGTGTTGGCATGGCGCTTCCCTCAGTCAAGGCCTGTCATCAAGTGGGAAACTACTGCACTAAAATAGTGCTTCTCGCTGGAAAATGATATTGAGCGGGAAAGTTTGAGCCGGACAGGACAGAAGTGACAGCGGGAGGCAAATCCAAGCAAGTGTCATCTTTTACGTACGGCATCGACATCAGTGGGCCTGTAGAACGGAGGCGTGCAGAAGTGGAGTCATACCCAGAGCCAACTCCTCGATTGTATCTGCCCACCAAAGTCTTAAGTCTTAAATATAAGGCCGAGTACAGAGAACTCCTGCAAATTCGCAGATCGGCACTCTCAAATGAACCTATTCACGGTTGGTTTGAGGCAATGTATCTTCTGTTATCTGCCGAAAAACTCACCTATTTGCTGTTTTTTTTGTTTTTTGTAATACTCAGGCCAAAGCAAGTATTTGTGGGGGTTCACTGTACTGAGAACGACATTCTGAAGATGTCAACAGAGATGAAATATACGTTGCCCAATTTGAACCAAATATCTTAGTTTCTTTTCTCGCAACTCGGAACTACTTCTGACACTTCTTCACACACCAGTAAGAAATTATTTTTCCGCGGCGAGTAAAGCCAGGTTGGTCAGTCACTCCTGTGACAGCGAAGATCTGAAACTTGAGTTTTTTTTTTATTCATTTCGGTCTTGAAAAATGAGCTTTCACAATTAGTTTGTGGTGTATTCATCTGCAACCGGGCGCGCAGTCGATTGACTTGTTAGTCTCTCAACACGATGGAGATCTTAAGAACATCCAATGCTGTAATTTGGGCTGTGTGGTTTCTTTCATAAAAAAACGTTTGAGTGAATCGAGTGTATTTGGTGCATATAGCAGTACATAGAGATTCACTGAACTTTATACAATAAACAATACAGCATACGCACAGAAAAATGGTGGAATTAATATGACTTTACACGCAGCCCCAATTACACCAGGAGCATAATTAACCACACTCTGGCGTTTTAATGTGATCATGTTCGCATGGGGTGTGGCACGCAATAACACAATCCACGCAATAATACGATCCTCTGGCGACGTTTCCAGAAATACAGAATGGAAACCGAGGGGAGCGCGTTCCAAGTGATGACAAGCAAATAAGCAAAAGAGCGTCACGGTGGCTGATGCCCAACGCGACCCCGAGCCGTGTTGCAGATGGATGAACCGTATTTCATTTCCTTCCTTCCTTTGTATGATCAAATTATTTCACGCCGATTCCCACTGATGGTTTTGGTGCATTTATCTTGCCCTTTCTTGATATGTATTCATGAATATGAGCATGTTCCCACGTAAATATTTGATCAAATATCACTGAACGACCGAGTA
>NW_017805802.1:0-760 GCF_001891065.2 Hippocampus comes
TTTTTTTTTTTGGGGTACTCAAAGTTAAATACTGTATAATCCAATAACCGTAACATACAATTAGACCTCCATATGAGACTCATCATCTGTCCACAGAATCCCAATCACGTGATGTTTTAATTAACATTAAAAAAAAAGCAGCAGGATCTGATAAACTGGCAAACTAATAGTTATCTATGTAACAATACACTAGAACCTGTACATTTAAATGACAGGCAATCGGAACAAGAATGATAAAGGGCATCTTCATGATTGGGAACAAAATAAAGAGTAGTAGGAAGTTAAATTATTTGGCCGCGAGGGATACCGCGATGGTTTTTGTGTTTTCCACTGAATTTGAACGCAATCCGTCCGGTCCAAAACACAAGTTCGATTGGTAGTCACTTGGCATTGAAACAAAAATACACTTTTAGCAGAGGAAAACCACCTTTTGTATCGCAAAATGGCCTGCCCGATTTGTTTCAATGAGCGTGTTGTCCAAGTCAAATAATATAGCCTTTACAGAGTTACCGTCCATTGCGAGGCAAAACAGGGAGCACGGAAGAATTCCAGTGAGTTACGGAAGTAACTGTGATAGGATGGACGCTGGTTGACCTGGGAATTGTAGTTTTTTTTTTGTAAATAAATCGCACTTTCATTTTACATCCACTTGAGGGCGTTAATAAGCCAAAATGGCCATTATCCAACCTTCAATTCTAACATCCCACCATCCTTTTTAAATCAGCAAGTTATTACAACACTTAGTTGTTAGTGTTTACAC
>NW_017805803.1:0-492 GCF_001891065.2 Hippocampus comes
ACTATGAATATTATAAGAAGAAAACTTTTTAAGATACCATAATTTTTTTGACCGCCTCCCAGAACCAGAACTTAAAGGAGCCCAATCTCAACTCTTTAAATCAATCCTGAAATAAAAATATGACTCCAATGTCGTCAAATTTGTCGTGTTAGCTCTTGAAGCATCGATGCTAACTATGTTAGCATTCAGATAGGCTTCTCACCGCCATTGTAACATCAAGTAGCATTTCTACAGTGTGAATATGGATTAATTCCAAGTTTAAATCAGTGTGATCGCTATTATAGCCCGTATGAAATGTTTCAGTGGTGGGTTTTTTGTGAACTTTTATCGACTATTGGGAAGGATCAGTTGCTAGTTGACGCTAATCTGGCCCATGTTTAACGGAACGTTAAGCTTCTGTCCTCTAACAACGCGATTCAGCACTTTTGACCATCTTCTGAACTTAATATTTCTCCACTCTGGGGCGATATTTTTTTTCATCTAAAAAAAAAA
>NW_017805805.1:0-906 GCF_001891065.2 Hippocampus comes
TGTGAAGTAATTGGACTCCTCCAAAAGAAATTTTTTAAATCCCACTACATTTTTTTCAACAGGCTCAAATACACTTAAAACAACTCAAACAACACTTTAACGTGTTCATAAGAGTCTTATAATTAAAATGCCAACAGCATTTCAAGACAAAATGTGGTCGATAAAAAGTATTACTTTTCCTCTTCCCATAAAAAGTGCTTGCACTGAGGGAAGCCATTTTCTTACTTTTTCTAACCCCTACAAATTTGGTATCATTGGAAAGCACTGAATGTCCTCTTTAGAGTAACAAAAGGAGTTAATGCGATTGGAGGCACTGGGTGGGAGATATTTAGGTTCACAAATGTCCTCTACAGAGGACAAATTTGAACTACTGGTAGTCAGGAGGATATCAATATTAAAGCAATCAGTTGACTTTTTATTTTTAAAAGTTCTTACAATATTTGATACTTCTTGTTTTACAGCAGCAAGGAACGTCGTGGAGGAGTTTTTTTTCGACGTATCTATCTATTTCAAACAAGTGTATTGGATCAGGAATTTGTTTTGCTAGGTTACTGCCGATATTGACAGATATTTCTGCAGTTTCTTTCAATAATAGAATTTTTGCCTTTGATAAAATACTCTGGATAATCCACTTTTTTAGGACTATTTCTGATTACTTGATTAAGTATTTTCCATATTTCTTGTGTATTACTTTTATTCTGCTCTAATAGTGCATGATAATGATCTCTTTTACTGGTTCTTATAATATTTACTAGTTTATTTTTATAGGTCTTATATTTTGTTTCTGCTTCTTTAGTTCTCAATTTTAAAAACAATTTATATAAATTGTTTTTCTTTTTACATGCGTTTTCATTTTCTATGCCTTTCGTTTTCCATGGCTTACTTGGGTCTTTATACTTTTTGGAG
>NW_017805806.1:0-1230 GCF_001891065.2 Hippocampus comes
GCACACACACACCAGAGTTTGATGGTGTTGATTGGTAGATCAATATAAAGCGCCCCTGAGGCGCTTTCCCACTAAACAGGCTTTACTCTCTCTCTCTCTCTCTCTCTCTCTCTCTTCACCCTTCTCACTCTCCTCTCTTCCTCTCTCTCAAACCCCGTCTCTTCCTCCCTCCCTCCCTCCCTCAATCCTTTTCCCTTGCCTTCCTTTGTCTCAATATCTGCTGTCTCCCCTTTCACCCCCTCTTCCCCCCCCACTGTCTCACACTGTCAGACATCATCAACACACAATTGATTTTTTTTTCCTCCCCGTCCATTTTATTTTCAGACAATATTGTGTAGCCTTCAAATCCTTCCTGATGCTTTATGCTCTATATTAATGTTGCCACAACCATCTTTTTTTTTCGAGATATTCCATATAATTCGAGATATTCCAGTATAATTTGATTTTTTGTTTTATACAAACTTACTCTGATACGTTTATATTTTTTTTATATGTAAATTTTTTTTCATTGTATACTATTTGTTATAATTGGATGCATATCATATCTCTTATATTTACAATATTGTGTCTGTTTTTATTTTTTTCCCCTCTAAAACTGTTTTATCTTTGTGTAAACTCATATAAAAGGATAACTGTCAAATGTGAATTTCTGAAATATTTTTTTGCATTTTCGCAGGTGTCTGCGCGCACCGAGATGGCCATGAAGCGGCGCAGCCAGGCCACGCCTTCTCGCACCTTCAGCAAACGCCGAAGTCGCTTCTCGTCGTTGTGGGGGATCGACACTGCCTCCCGCAGGAAGTCCAGGGCGCAGCACCCCACCATCAGCCAGGTGGACTTTTACAAACATGCGCAAATCCACCCTGAAGAGCGCCACGTTGTTGTCAATGTGCTCATATTGTATTCTAACAGGTGTTTGTTGATGGCGACGAGTCAGCCAAAGCGCCCGCGGAACCAACGTATGAAGACTCGACCAGCGACAAATCTGTAAGATTTAACTTGATTGTGTCATATTTTCTCCACTTTTTTTTCACAAATGCGAATTCATGTCACTAAAGTGCAGTCATAGGAAGTTAAATTTTTTTTTGTGAACAATGGACTGATTTGGACAGCATGTTTAACGGTTTTATTCTGACAACGACTTCCTCTTTTTGTTCACTTGTTGGTTTCATAACCCTTTCAAACAAGTTGCTTTTTGGGGAACAAGAAGCTTTGATTTGGATATTCAGTGGC
>NW_017805807.1:0-785 GCF_001891065.2 Hippocampus comes
AGTTGCGTTCCCTCGACCGGCTTTGAGAGCGGAATTCCTTGCGCTTTTGCGCGCGTGCGCTCTCAGAAATTCACACGCTCATTCTTAATCTCCAACCTCTGGAGAGCGTCCAGCTCGAATATTTGGCTGCGGACAAGATGGCCGTGACAGGCAGAGGGAGACTTTCTCACTCTTGACTCTTATCACTGCTCTCTCTCTCTCTCTGTCTCCCGCCGCCAGATTTCCAATTCTGTGAACTTCTATTCTTACAACCGCTCAGTGTCCGAGATCTTCCTCCATATTTTGCCCCTCTCTCACTCGGCCCTCCCTCGATTTCTGAGTCATGATTTCATATTTTTAATTATTTTTTTTCCTGTGTTGCTGGTGTTGGCACAGGAAAATCACAGAGGCCTCCCTGGTGTGCTTTTATTTATTGTTTTTTTTGTTTGTTTTGTGTTTTTTTTAAAGCTTTCGGCCCTTACTTGTTGACACGTGAGATGTAATCAAAACACGCCGACCAATTTGGAATTCAAATGAATGTGGTTTATTTTCCCACTTTTGCTCAACGAGCCCGCCAAGTTCTGCTTGTTTTTTTTTTTTTTTTTTTTTTTTCCCCTTTCGGATGTATCAGACGTCTCCTGCAGAAAAAAAAAATAAAACATTTGAATTCATATGCGTTGCAGCAACGAAAGCAGATGGGGGCGAAATCGTAAATGCTCATTTGTCACAGTCGCATTTAGAAATAGCACTTCAACGTATGCTTTTATTTATTTATTATTATTTAAATTTTATGGATTTATTTTGAA
>NW_017805808.1:0-672 GCF_001891065.2 Hippocampus comes
CCTCACCAAGCAAGAAAGCAACCAACCAACTAACCACTAACCAAAAGGGCATGTTAAAATGTCAACAATTGAATGAACTGCCTACGACATTTTGGAAACATATAATAACTAAAGTCCTTTTCTTTTACAAGCCTTTCATGTATATAACAACTGTAAAACTCTAGATTAATGTAAACGTGTGCTTAAAGTCCACATTACTTTTTTTTTTTTTTTACCTATTCGAGCTCGGTAGCTTTTTTTTTTTTTAGTTCAGATGGGAATTTAAAACGATACGATGGCACCGCGAGAGTGGCTGCCTTTACAGCAGCTCCTATACTTTTTGTTCTTTACATTCTTCCTTTCATAACTTTGCTGCTGTAAATTGGAATTTTCTCCATTGTAAGACGAAAAAAGTTTTTCTTTTTCTTATTCTTATTCTTAAAATAGTTTATCAAAAATGTTTTCTTTTTTTTAAATTAATCGACCAGTTATCAATGTTTTTTTTAAAGTTAACTTTCTATAAAATGTTAAATTTGACTACTGTATGATTTTTTTTTTCTTCAGGAAAAACCCCCCCAGCTGAATTAATTGAACAAATATTACAGGACTCTTGATAGTGCATATGCCTTTAACCACCTCTTCTCCAGCTCATGTAATATTACGATATGATATATTGTATCTCCATTGTACAGT
>NW_017805809.1:0-478 GCF_001891065.2 Hippocampus comes
GTTGTGTAAACTTTTCCTCTTCAACAAGTATTTTTCCCCTTTCAGCCTCAGGAACGTAAAACATTGACACTTTAGTCCAGATTTTTATGAGTACGGCACTTCCAACCTTTGGGCCTTTTTCTCTCAACCTCAGCACCTGTAGGTACCCAGCTTTCTCACAAACTTGAGTCTGCAGTTTTGTTGGTAAAGACTGTTGGGGGAAGAGCGGCCTCCTCTTCCCCGCGTGTTCGTTGAATTTCGGACGAGGAGAATGTTGGTTCGTTGAATTTCGGACGAGGAGAATGTTGGTTCGTTGAATTTCGGACGAGGAGAATGTTGGTTCTTCAAATAAAGGCTGGAGTCGATGAACAGTTCCTTTCAAAGGGTTTAATTTATTTTCTGCAGTTTACGAATCGATTCGGGCTCCTGAGGGTTCCAGATTTCAGCCAGGAAGCGTAAAAGACACACAGTCATGAGATTATATAGAGACAATATGATA
>NW_017805810.1:0-719 GCF_001891065.2 Hippocampus comes
ACCGATCCCAATTCATCATCCTCTCTCTTGTGAAAGAACGTTTCCTTCGCACTTCTTTCTCTATTCCCTTTTCCTCTTTCACTTTCTGCCTCTTTTCAGCCAAGAACATCCAGAACTCAACGTCTTTGAACCCATCCATATCCATTTTCTCTCTGTCATTTTCGCACATAGTTCTAATATTATCCTGCAGGTGCAGTAATGTTTGTGTGTTCAGCCGGCCAGCGAAATTATATTTTTTATCCACAAATTTAGATGTTTTATCTTTGAAGAACATTGGCTCTCTACGAATTTCCAGTCCTTACATGTTAACTTCATTTTAGGATCCTTTTTATCCGTGGTCTTACTATTTAGTATCCCCATTTTGCAAATTTGAGAGTCAGCGGTTTACCAAGGGTAACTATGCTGACTTTTCCCTTGAACAGGGTGACAATTTCTCCGACTGAGGTAATTTCCAACCTTCTACCACCAAAGTGGCGGGAAATTCTTGCTTTTTGTTGTGAAATTCTTGCATTTGTTGTGAAATTCTTGCATTTGTTGTGTTAACTGTCTGCTTCCTCAGACAGTTGCCACAACAAATGTCCTGTTCTAATGAGGTAGCAAACCTCCACTCACACAGTTACACAGTCACTCATTTAGCGAGTTTTATTCGACTACATTCAACCTAGGTAATGTTCTATATACACACTTGATATGATAATGATCAAAATGTGCTGTTTTCC
>NW_017805811.1:0-426 GCF_001891065.2 Hippocampus comes
CACGAGTCCGTACTAGAGAATGTTTACTGTATACAGTACCTATCTCTTGAAATTTCATTTACTTTTTTCTGTTTAAAAAAAAAAAAAAAATTAATACGTTTTTTTTTTATATCTTGAATTTTTAAAAAATATATATTTATTTTTCACTCATGAAGGGTTTGGTGAATGTGCAGATTAACTGGCTGGATTCGGTGTCATATAATAGGTTATTACCGGTATATGAGTAGTGCTTTATCTCAACTCAACTGTATTGATAGAGCACTTTCAAACAGCCATCGCTGCATACAAAGTGCTGTACATGGAGCAATTTAACATATACAACAAACAGTAAAGCAAATCGGTAATAAAGACGGTAGAAAGCACCGAACAGCAAAACCAAGAACAAATCTAAGTCATGCTGAGTCAAATGCCAAAGAATACAAGTGA
>NW_017805811.1:512-969 GCF_001891065.2 Hippocampus comes
AGAGGGACCAGCAACAGAAAAGGCTCGATCCCCTCTGAGCCTCAGTTTAGTTCTTGGTACTTCTAATAATGTGTGGTCCACAGAGCTGAGGCGCCGGGCAGGTGTGTAGGGGCGGATGAGCTCAGAGAGGTAAGGTGGTGTGAGGTCATTTAGAGATTTGAAAACAAATAAGAGGATCTTAAAAATAACTCTAAAATGTATGGGGAGCCAGTGAAGGGATGCCAGAGTAGGAGTTATGTGCTCCCTCTTACGAGTACCGGTCAAGAGGCGAGCAGCGGCATTCTGGACCAGCTGGAGACGCTTAATGGAAGACTGGCTGACTCCAAAGTAAAGGGCATTGCAGTAATAGAGCCGGGATGTGACAAAGGCATGAATTACTGTCTCAAAGTGTTCATGAGAGAGGAGAGGTTTCACTATGGCCAGAGGAGACTCTGTGCTTGGTGGTTGCGCCTTCTCG
>NW_017805812.1:0-343 GCF_001891065.2 Hippocampus comes
CGGATTGATTCTATTCAACCCCCTTACTCTCCATTACATTCCATTCCATTCGGGTTGTTCCATTCCATTCCATTCCATTCCACTCCATTCCATTGCACTCGGGTTGATTCCATTCCATTCCATTCCATTCCATTCCATTCCATTCAGTTCCACTCCATTCGATACCACTCGTGTTGATTCCATTCGGAAGATTCCATTCCATTGCATTCCATTCCATTCCATTCCCCTGTACTCGGGTTGATTCCATTCCATTCCATTCCAATCCATGCCATTCCACTCGTGTTGATTCCATTCTTTCCATTCCATTCAAGTTGAATCCATTCCATTGCATTCCATTCCATTC
>NW_017805813.1:0-730 GCF_001891065.2 Hippocampus comes
TGTACAAAGGGCACAATATGACGGACTTTGAGTGTACGAGAAAATTGGGCCCAAGATGACCTTCATTTTCTCAGTAGCGTACTACTCGTAGCCCAGTGCTTGTGGTCCTTGCACTCCTTTGTCCTGGCATATCAGAATGTTCATGAATGAGCTGATGTCTAAGCTGGTGATATTCAGTGCACGATGACTTTCAATTCAGGGAATTTTCCTTGCCGATGGGAAAGATCACAAAATTGTATCGCTGTATACACAGTACTGTATTATGAAAGACATAGGTCGGCCTGATAGAACTCTTTACGCTAACAGCAACAGTACCTGCTCAACTAGTAAAAATACAACTGGAAACCTTCAATCACCATTACACTGGTTTGTCTTGTTTTTTTTTTTTTAAAGTAACCTTCGATGGTGTAGTGGTTCACACTCTCCCTGCTTCACAATCAGGACTTCCATTCAAAAAGCCATTCATGCTCCAAATAAAAATCCTAAATAAATGATTGGAAAATTCTGAGAGCTGGCACGATGAGCTGAACTGCTGTGGCCATGTATTAAGATGGAAAATACTTAGACATGGAATTTAAAAAAAAGCTGGCGCTGACCATAAATGCATCTGATTGAGCATAAAATGTTTGCGCCTTAATTTCAATAAAATGTTAACGTTCAAATAGCTCAACGTGATGCATGATTTAAGATGATATAGTTAAGTTGAAATATCTAAAACATTTATTGTAGC
>NW_017805814.1:0-531 GCF_001891065.2 Hippocampus comes
GCCGAGTGGCAGCACGTGCCAGAAGGTCGGCAAGTGTCGAAACTGACAGGAAGCAGGTGCACCTGCATATTGAGATGATTATGCTCATATTTAATTTAATATTAGCTGTAAACGAGTCTGATTAAAATCAAGAAAAGACAAAGATGACGTTTACGCGAACCACAGTGCGCTGCTCCGCCAATACATGACTTCCGTTGTGCGTGTGTGATGTCACTGCTTCAGAAAGGCCCCGCCACCTCAGCAACAAGTCAGCGTTCACGTACACTGCGAGTGCAGACATGAGTCGGGCGCTCGTATGTGTGCTGACGGCTGCTTGGAGCCTGGGTGAGGTCGAGATGTGAAGTCACTGCCGCTTTCCACTGATGTCTGATCGCTTTTGTTGCCTTTATGTGACAGGAATCAACGGCCAGACGGTGCACCAGCCGGAACGGGACGTCCACGCCGTCGAGGGTGCAGCAGTGACGCTCGGCTGCAGCTCCGACAGTTCGGTCCAGCAACTATATCTTCTGGTACAAACAAGAAGCCAACGCA
>NW_017805815.1:0-1807 GCF_001891065.2 Hippocampus comes
TGAAGGTGATCGAGCGAGCGGCGTTTCCTGCCAAATTGTGGGAGAAGGTAAGCCCGACACCATCCCCATTTCAGATAAACAAAAGGGAATATTTACGCATCACATTCTCCCTGTGTCCGTTCACAGTTGTTCTTCAAGCTTCTGATCGAATAGCATTTTGTTAGCTTTAAAAAGCCCAAGTTTGACAGAAGTGTTCTTTAAAAATTCCCTACCCTCGTAAATAGGTGGAAAGTGACCTGACAAAGATTACAAGTCTTAAACGTGACGGAAGTAATGCTAAAAATGGTTTGTAAAAGTGTGAAGGTGTGATTCCTGTTGACCTTCAAGCTCTTGAAATAGTCTTGTTTGATCATGGTGATCTTAAAATCTTCCACTTGATGGCGATTGTGAAAGCCTTCCGTTTGGAATGAAAGACCCACTGTAGAGGTCTTTGAAATGCTTTTAAAAAAATGTCGTGCAAGTCATACGATTTGATTGATGGAAGGGTGAAGGAAGCGCGCACTGAATGCCAACGACTGTTCATACGGACGCAGGTGAAGCTAAGCAAGAACTACGAGAAAGCGCTGGAGCAGATCGACGAGAACCTCATCTACTGGCCTCGCTTCATCCGACACAAATGCAAGCAGCGCTTCACCAAGATCACGCAGTACTTGATCCGCATGCGCAAGCTCGTCCTCAAGAGGCAGTGAGTATGCCGGCCGTATCTCCAAACGGAACGGAAGTGCGATGCTTTCAAGATGGGAATGGCCGACATTTGATTGAATGAAGTTACGCCCCTCGTAGATTTGATGCAACTAAGTCCTCATAATAAACAGTTGCTGAACCAATCAATCAACTCACACTCGCATCGACGTTTAGGAGTGCGTAAAAATAAGCTGATGGGGGATGAGGTTAGGCGGCCCGATGGGGCCGATACTCCGCGCTTTCCTCCCACATTCCAAAAACATGCACGGCAGGCTGATTGAACACTCTCAATTGTCCCGCGGTGTGAGTGTGAGCGCGAATGGTTGTTCGTCTCTGTGTGCCCTGCGATTGGCTGGCGGCCGGTTCAGGGGGTCCCCCGCCTACTGCCCCACGACGGCTGGGATAGTATGTCTATTTTTTTTAAAGTATCTATACCGAAACTAGAAAGGATGCCAAAATGTTCTTGGCGTGTGGGGGGAAAAATGAAAAAGATGAACAGCGAAATATATCCAAACAATTTTTACTCATTGTTCCAATAAATGTCTACATGTTAACCAACGCAATGAAAGGGAAAGCACGTTTTGTCTGGGGGTGCAACGGGGTGCATTGTGTAACTCGGACCAGCAGAGGTCAGCGTTTGCCGTCTCCTCAGGAGAGGCTCGCATTTGAAAGAAAGAGCCACACTCACGAACACTCACATTTTTGCGTTGTACCGATAAAATAAAACGAAAAGTGCTCATCAAAAGACTTGAGTCAAACGCGAGCGGTGTCCAATCCAACTTCAGGAGGAAGCTGGTTCCCTTGAGCCGCAAGGTTGAGCGTCGGGAGAAGCGCAAGGAGGAAAAAGCTCTGATCGCGGCACAGCTGGACAACGCCATTGAGAAGGAGCTGCTGGAGAGGCTCAAGCAGGGGACGGTACGTAACGCCGCGCCGCCTTTTCAAGCCGCGCCGCCTTTTAACGCCGTCTCCCCGCCCTGACCAGTACGGCGACATCTACAACTTCCCCATCGTGGCCTTTGAGAAAGCGATGCAGCAGCAGGACGAGGAGAGCGAGGCGGAGGAGGAAAGCGAGGAGGAGGAAGAGGAGGTGGAGCGGGATGACGAGGTGAGCATGGGGGGGGGG
>NW_017805816.1:0-290 GCF_001891065.2 Hippocampus comes
ATGGCACATTGTTCCTACCCAGACCTCCGTCACTCTCAGGATCGTAGTTTACGTACTTTGGAAAATTTGGTGCCTTGAACCATAAATTTCTACCGGTCAGGGTAAAGTTGATGTTCTCAAAAGGTAAATTTGCCTTCTTGCCATCTAAACTATACCCTAAGGCGACCTCCCTAATTCTAAAGACAGAAGCGTCGAATACTCCTAGATCATCAGCATTGTAGTAATTGGAGAAAACCGTACGCAACCCATTGAATTGTATGTTATTTGGAATGGTATTGCCACTTGGATCT
>NW_017805816.1:2062-2429 GCF_001891065.2 Hippocampus comes
AAACGGACAGGAAGGTTGGGATGAACCTACCTTCTTGACCTTGTCCGAAACTGTTTTGATATTGAGGTAATTGGGAAATCACGTTGATATAAGTGGTGGTTGAAGCTGACGCTGTCGTGCTGCTTTCTCCCAATTTTGCATTACCACTTTTAGTTGTGATTAAAATGACACCATTCCTACCTTCAGTACCATATAGAATTGCAGCATTGAAGCCTCGCAACACATTAAGACTCTCAATATCGTTGGGGTCGATATCGGACAATTGTCCATTAAAGGGAACATTGTTCACCACCAACAAAGGGTCATTGGATTGCGTCAGCGATATGGACCCCCTAATCCTTACCGGAGAAGCCGAACCGGTCTGCCC
>NW_017805816.1:4004-4406 GCF_001891065.2 Hippocampus comes
CCGATTTCTCCTCTTCAATGGAGATTTCACTTTTATCGGAGAGTACCAATTTTGTGGAAGAAACCGAATCCATGGAAACTTGAAGCAGCGACTCGATATCTCCCTGAATGAGGTTTTGGTCACCACGGTTCACTAACATGTAAATTCCAAGGCCCAATATGGGAATCAATACCGCAGCATACCTTAACAATTTCAAATAAAAGATAGGTCTATTCGTCCTTTTAAACTCAACCCTCTTTAGCAAGGAATCAAGAATCTCCTGTTTTTCTTTATCCGATAGCTTTTGATCCTTTGTTTTTATACTTAAAAGGCATTCCTTAAGAAGTTCAATATCTTTCTTTTCTTCGGGATTCTCCTTGACAAAATCCTCCCAATAACGATTGTTCTCTTGAGTTGGATGAG
>NW_017805818.1:0-2726 GCF_001891065.2 Hippocampus comes
TTTTTTTTCAATTTGCCGACTTCTGCAAGCTCCTTCGGCTCCTCGGTTGGGACGCTTTCAAAGTACTGTCTGGCGGATTGCACACTGCCGGCAATAATTTCCTCTTTCGTCAAGGGCCGGCTATTGGAGTCATCTTTTAAGACGTCCATCGGCTGAGTCTCAAACATCCAGCAGTTCCTACGAACATCTGCTCTGCAACTTGTTCCATCCTCCTGTGTGAGGTCCTCCTCGATGTTTACCGTGCGAATTATCTCTTTCTTCTCGTCACGTATGTGCTCCAGAGGTTGACTCTCAAAGCGCCACTTTTGATGTCTCACGTCACCTTTTATTTCTTGGTTCAGCGGCGCCGTTTTAAGTTTTCCAACCTCGGGGCAGTTCTTCCTCTCTGTTTGAGGGCTGCTTTCAAAGAAGTTTCTTGCCGATCTAACATCACCCCCGACGATTTCATTAACGGTCTGCGTTGTGGCATTTGAATCCTTCAGAGAGTAAGTCGGTCGGGTTTCAAACACTAAGCGCTGTTTGCGTACATCCGCCCCCGCTACCTCCTCGGTTTTTGAGCTTTCCAACTCAGAAAGGGAATTCAAAGTCTTGATCTCAAACAACCATCGGCCCCAGTCCGCTCTGTTCGTGTCTTCCATGGAGAGACTACACACCAGCTTAAAAGACGAAAGAGGTTTGTTCGCATCGAGCGGCTGCGTATCAAAAAGCCAACGTGACGCGATGGAGCTCTCCAGCTCCGTTTCAACTTTGCGCACAGATTTAATCTCCAGCATCTGACCGCATTGCCCCATGATGAAGCATTCAAACCGGGTGTCAAAGGTGCTCGTTACGGTTTTCTCCTCATCATTGATTTCTTCCACGACCGATCTTAAGCTCAGCAGATGGCTCTCATCGATCGTCTCGGTGTGTCCGAGGCCTTGCGTGTACTTTGTGTCAATCATGTAAATGGTGGCGTTCCCGTCCTCTTCCGTAAATACCACCTCTTTGGTGAGCTCCTCTTCGTTGTGCAGCTTATTCAAACTGTCCATCGTTTGGGTCTCAAACAACCACGCCGCAGCTCGGACGTCTCCCTTGTGCAACTCGTTGACCTTGTTCCGATACTCCATCGAGTCGGCCTCGCGCGGCCCCAGTTCATCCATCGGCCTTGTCTCGAACATCCACGCCGTGCGCCTCACGTCCATTCCGAGAATCATCTCTTTCTCTGTGATCTTGTTATTGTCTTCATTCCCGTCCAGAGATTCATCCTTGATGGCATCGAGTGGCTTATTTTCAAACATCCACCGCCTGGCCTGCACATCTCCCGGTAGAATCTCTTCCCATTCGTATTCCTCGTCCGCTTCGTCCTTGTACACGTACGCCTGACTGACATGCTGGTTGTTTACCGTCCCGTTGTATTCATTGTAGAACTCCTCTTCAATATTTTTCCTCACGCCGGGATGTATGTGCTTGTACAGACGTTTCAGCTCAGACATGCTCCTCTGTTTGATGTAAGCCTCTTTGCTGAGAAGGTGTTTGGCCGAGTTCACTGATCCTTGCGGATCCTCAGACGAGTATTGAGTGACAGGAATATTTTCAGTCCCCGGCGAAATTTGGAGTAAATCCGGCGGTGGCGGCGGAAGGTAATCAAAGTCGTCAATGGCTGGCGGCGGCGGCGGCGGAAAGTCCTCGTCGTCTATCTCGGCGTCGGGTGTGTCGTCCGCCGCTTTGACTCCTGACTCTTGGTGCACCTCATTAGTCACTGTGTTGGTCTGGGTCACATGGGAGGACCCCTTTGACCGATTGCTGTCACGTCCAGTCTTATTTCGAGAGCAAAAGTGACATTTGTAGATAGGTTACTTGAAAAGTCGCCGACAATTATTCCTTGTCATTAATTATGCCTTCAGTTAAAGCATGAACTGAATGACAAAAATCTTTAAAGTTTTTTTTTTGGAACGTTATCAAATTCGACCGTTATTATTCTGCTGGACGGTCAAGCGAAATCTGTTTGTAAGTAAGTATGAAATGCAACTGATTCTACCTTCATTGGTTTGTGCGGCGCTGCTTCCTCTATGGTTCTTTCAAAGTGAGCCCTCAGTTCTTTGGTTGTGTACCTCGGAAATTCTTCTTCTGTTCATTCGCGTTGAAAGGAGAGTAAAGACACCTTCTATCAGCTTGGGAAGGATGTTGGGTACAACAAACCATAGGACTCAATGCCTTACCTTCATTTTCATGGTTTTTATCGCCGTATTGCAAATTATGGCCACTGTCTGACACCTAGAAACAAATCATAATTAGAAATCACATTTTGCGACATTAGTCAATACAAACTATATCAAGTGTTACACTGATTTCAATGTATAATATCAGCGCATTGTGAGCTTTGTGAAAAACGAACGTTAGCCTCCTCGTACGAAAACAGCAATTTATTCGGACGATTTTTTTTAATGGCAAACGTAAAAGAGAAAAGTATGTTCATTCGATTAGCCCATCTGCATGACATGTTATTAAACTAGCAAACTTTCATTAGACCAAACGAGATAGTCAGGTTGAATATTTTGATGATTAGATTGTTCGTTGCTTTCAGGTCAGTGAATGCATTCATAACACACATCTAATGGAGTATACCAGGCGTAGAATAACTTGTCAACAGAAGGATCAAAAAGTATGTACCATTGTTTCTTGTTTGGATTGCAGCTGCTGACTGCTTGCAACCACCTGTTGCCCGCTGCTTGACTCCGAGTGTGACA
>NW_017805819.1:0-789 GCF_001891065.2 Hippocampus comes
TTCTCAGCTAATAAGAGAGGAAGTTTCTGACATTCAGAGGTCCAGAGGTAACGTAGTACAAGTCAGTCACTACAAGTAGACCAGAAATATAACTCAATCAAAAGACAGAGTAACTGAGCGTGCCTTCCTTTGCTACTGCCATTTGCGCATAATCGTCAACAACGTTGTAAAGCGAGGACGCCTGAACCGCACACGACTGTGAAGTCTGACTGAATTGCTCCAAGGTGGCCACCAGATGGCAGCACTCATGTAGGCACCGCCGCATGGTCACCTTTAACCCCGAACACACAAATCAAAATGTGTGTAATCAACAATGTAAAATGCGGCAGTCAAATGAAAGCGTTTTATTTACGACATGTACAATGATTACAATTTAAATATGCAGATCATGAAATGTGTGCTTTTTTATTTTCCCCATTTAAAAATCAACCTCAACTGTCTCTCTTAAGCAGTTTGAATACATTATATGACTGAAATATGTATATCAACAAACCTAAATGCATTTTACAATTTATGGAAAGGAGTTAGTGCTTACCATGTTAGAGCTTGGGTACATTGAGTGCATGTTATGCTCCCGGATAGATGAAGGAAGTCGAATATGAGATGGCATTATACAGATATCATATTTAACTTGTGTCTGTATGATGTTCTGATGATAGCTCGGCATGTGTTGGTTTGTTTTGGGGTGTCTCCTTGTCATCCTTCTTGCCTTTGGCAGTGGGGTACCTCCTGGATCTAAAGGAAGAAACATCATCTGAACAGATTTGCTTAGAAGAGGTTTTCATTTAA
>NW_017805820.1:0-3614 GCF_001891065.2 Hippocampus comes
AAAAGCCTCAGTGGTGAAGCAATGACAAAAGCGGTAAAATACGCACATTTCATACTACTTATTGACAATTGAAAGAGGATAAACATGCACTCTTTTCGACGGAACAAATATACAGCGATTACTATCTGCCTCATTGCACCCCCAGTGTTTGCATCCCACACACATCCGAGCGTTCTTGAAATGGATAACTCTTCACAACAATGTACATACTATACACAAAGCATTTGAAATAACGTATAGGATTTACGATGCTGCAATTGTTCACAGAGTCGCTATTCTATTACGGACGTCAAAAATCGAGCAGTATGGATTTCAGATATTTGCACACGTTTACTCACATGTAGAACTGATGTGTCATGGACTAATTTGAACTATGCCAAGTAAATTTCCCCCGTAAATAAAGTTGTAATAGGGAATTATAGAGGAACACGTTCTATGGCCGGAGTTACCGACCTTTTCCAAACCGGGATGTACTTATATTGCACGTGTCATCGATTAATTTGAACTATGCCAAATAAATTTCCCCCGTAAATAAAGCTGTAATAGGGAATTATAGAGGAACACACTGTTCTATGGCCGGAGTTCCCGACCTTTTCCAAACCGGGATGTACTTATATTGCAAAGGGCTACCAGTTTGATACACAGGGGGCCACTCATGTGGTCCTTGGGGGCTCCTCGGTGACGGCGTGCACCTTCTTGGTGACCCCTGTTCCAGTTGTGTGCACAATTGCGGTCTGTCATCCTTTGAGAAGTGAGGTGGTTTTGATATAATCATATGCTCGGAAAAACTGATAGCTTGCTAACAATTGCATCCCCTGGAGTGGTTAGTGTTGATTCCTCTGGTGCAGCTTTTGGCAGAATTGAGAAACAGGTCTTAGCTCTAAAATAATGTCCTACTGAACATCTTCGGTCTAACAACGTGCTTTTCTTCAAGGTTATCTATTGCCGCTCAGCCCTTATAGATACTCTGTCTAATGCCCTCATTCACTTAGTTAATATTCCCGTTTTATTGATTGAGTTTGTGTGCATGCATAAGTAACAGGCTAATTCGTTTAGTAGACCCGGACTGTAATGGAATTTTTTGTTTTGTTTTTGTAAATCAGAACAACTTTCCGAGACGAAGGAAGGAAGATCAAGAAAGATTCAAGCAACTTTATCCATGACATGGAAGTAGAAAATATCAAAATAGAAAAGCGAATTAACATCCTAATTGTGTGATCAGAGGTATGTACCGTTGCAGGACCTGTTGGACCACAAGTCTGGTTTTTATTGTATATTCAGCAAGATGAACAGGGTGAATGGTAATATGATTGAAGGAAATGGAACATGTTACACATTTCCATGAGTCCTTCATGGATCCTCCACTTTTTTAAGTCATAAAATAGCGGTTTGTCAAGGCCATCACCCACACCAGGAATGTGAATTTCCTCATTTATCGACTCACATTTCAGGACCATTTTCACATGAGTGGCTGTGTTCATTTACTTTTGTTTTGAAGCCACCAGCACCGTTTAGTTCCACTCACCACAAAAAGTGATGGGAACCCGAAATGCGAAAAGGAAACATGGAGGACAACTACGGATTACATGACCATCTTGTGTAGAAAAGGACACTCTTTCCATACTTCCCATAGCAGATGGCGCAGAGCGGTGATGAACAAAGGATCACAATAAATACTACGGCGCCTGGTATATTTTATATGGAACAGCTAGTGTAACACATTTGTCTGCAGAATTGTCCACATTATATGTCCAGTGTCTTTTACTTTCTTCTTCCTGACCTTAGCGAGGCATAGCAGCGAGGTGCATATCATGTTTTGATTACGGATGCTATTTTCTGTGACCATTCCGCACATGTGATCAAATGTGAAGTAAAGGGAGCTTGGATCTTTCTTGTCACGGACCTGAAGCAGTGTTGCAATTGAAGCTAGGTGTAGGAAGAATGACGCGCAGCCGTTAAAGGTCCAGTGAAATGATATCATCCAGCAAAATGTTTCCTCAGAGATTGAAAACAACATGAATTAGTTGCACAGTGTTTATCTACAAGCATGTCCCACCAGCAGTGTATCGATATTCACACTCTCAAAAGAAAATGGTTCAAATTGACAAGCCGCGTGCCTTTTGAGTTCGAATCGCGATTGCCTGAAATGGGAGAGCGACATCGAATTCATTACAAGGCTGTAAATAATTCTTTGTGTTGGCTTACTTTGGTGGAAATACCGAGCAGAAAGAATCATGCCATGTGTTTGTCTGACTGTTTGCTAGGCATGTTTGTTATGTATGACTGTGTAATATGAGTGCCAGGTTAATGCTTTTAGCAGAGCTTTCGAAATATATTCAGGCTGAAGAAACAGAGCCGCTTTCTGCACCTCATTGAAACAAATTGCTTTTCTTGCCTGTTGCATATTTTGGATCTTGACCTGAAGTAGCAGGCAGCCCCGATAGTGGCTCTGTGTGTGATGAGAGGCAATTTGGGATTAGAGTCTTCTTCTATCTCTTGCTTTCTTCGTGTTTGTAATGAGGAGTCTCACACACACACAATGGCGTGTCGCAGAGATGAATTTCAATGTATTTAACTCTTGCTGTTCCTGCTCCACCCTTTTATTCGACACATTCCTCTTACAGCTAAACACATTCCTTTAAGTTATTTTTTAACTTGACATCAGCATTGTTGATCCTGAAAATGAAAACGAATGAAACGGATACACATTTTTGAGAGAGACCACAATTGTTTTGGTGGCAATGGAAAACGTCATCTGTGAAAACTATCAAAATTGTGTTGCTATGCATGAATACTACACTAAGTTACAGTGCTGTTTGTGTTCAATGGGAATGACAGTTGGGCCTGAGGGGACAGATTCATTCGAATTGGTGAAGAGTCATTCATCAAATCCTTCCATTTTTTTCCCTCATGGAATCAGTCACCACCCCCCCCCCACCCCCCCAAAAAAGGTGCTTCTCAACCACCTCGGTGACTTCAACCCCAGAGATACAAGAGCCCACGTCTGAGTCACCAGGCTTTATTAGACATCACAGTTTGCCGATGAAGATGGCGTTTCATGTTCGTTCCTAGCCACCATTCCCGATCCAGCTGATACAACTATTTTAAAAATATGTTTGTTTTTTTTTTGCCTCGCTGACCAAAGCTGACACTCTGCTGCTCTGTGTAAAAAGGCCGACCAGACAAAGAGATGCTCAAACATTTTGCTGTTAAATGACATCAAGATTGAAACACTGATGCAGAGTAGTCAAGTCAACTCCTCGACGAATCAGTTCAAACAAACTGCAACAAAGTCAGCAAGTCTTTTTCCTGCTGCTCTGTAATCAATGGCAACACAAAGTTGACAAATATGATCAAAGAAATGGAATGTACCCCATCTGTTGAGAAGGTGATTGCCTGTATGAGAAACTTTCCGAAAAGGAGAGAGAAAAGAAAACTGCTGTTTTTAGTGGATCGATGTCATGTAAACGTTCTATCAAGCCTCTATCCCCTCTCCAGCTGCGTAATCCCCATCTTTCTTTTCTCTCACTACTCTTCAACATTTTTGATTCTCACACCAAACTGTGCAGAATGGGATTAAGGCTCCTGACAGTTTCACTGGAGGGGGTGTCGGG
>NW_017805820.1:4182-11566 GCF_001891065.2 Hippocampus comes
TGTTGTTCGTCTCGATGTGCCCTGCGATTGGCTGGCAATCAGTTCAGGGTGTCCCCCGCCTAACGCCCGAAGACAGCTGGGATTGACCGAGTATATATATATATATATATATATATATATACATACACACACACACACACACACACACACACACACACAATTATATACGTATATATATACACACAATTATATACGTATATATACATACAATTTCAACTTGTTTTCAAGTTACATGAAAAAATAAATTACTAGACCCTAAAAGATCACAGCTTCATCTCTGTTAAATTCAAAAAATTAAAATTCCAAATAAACAATGGCTCATTCTGCATAAAAAAACAACAAAAAAACACATTGTCTTCTTCCCTTTCCTTTTTTTGTGTCTGAATTCTGTCCAATGTTAAATTGTTTACCTGAAAGGTAGAGAATCTGTAGAATAAGAATATTGGATATAGGATGTTTTCAGTGGCATGCTTGTCTCTTTTTCCCATCAAAAGTGTCAGCAAGGTCAAATCCTTGGGCACTTTCTAATGAAATGAATCGACTTTGTCCGGACCTGAATTCACTCACAAAGCCACTGACAAAGTCACTAATAATGAGAAAGGGTTCTTTATCTTCATGGAATACCGGCAACGGCTATTGTCCTCCAAGTTTAAGTGCAGGTCTCGGATGTTGGCCATCACCGCTGTGCTTCTCAAGAGGGGTCATGGGAATAATTCAATGAAGCATCGGTGAAGAGAGGTGCCAACTTGATAACCCCATCAAGCTCGAGCTCCAGCGTGTGACTGTGTCACTCAACACTGCAGGATTCAGATAAGGTAGGTGGTTGAATTTTGCTGCCCGTCTGATAACCCCGTTACTTGTCTGGCATCTCCAGTTGGGAGCCGGTACTTATTTCCCTGGACGTTTGTTACGAGTGCACACCTAAATGATTCCTGGACGGGTGGATACATTTCAGGACTGTAACATCAAATACGTTTTGTTTTTAATTTGTGTAAAGAACTCTAGACAAAGATTCATAAACAATTTTAGGGCTTTTGTTGCAAATGGAAAGATAATGAAAACAATCACTTATTTATGATTCAGTTTTCAACTACTCTACTAGTGTCATGATCCAAAATTTTCTACTCAGTCATTTAAAAAATGTCCTTATTCATTGAAACCGAGTCAGGCAATGTTTTCATGTCGATCAGTTATTAATTAAATGTGTTTGAATGTGTCTTGTAGAAGCGGTCGGAAGGAAAGACTAAGGTCAAACAGCGACCTTTTTTGAATAGTGTTTTGTGTACATTGCAGCCAGCGTGTCCAAATTTTGTGGGATTTTTATAGTTACTTTTGTTAACACACATCTGTGTTTGTGGACCCTAATAATACAAAAAAAACCCCAGACTCAAATAACAGTTTAAATCTAATGGTGACTTTAAACAGCGTTTCATGTACAATTCACCGAGGGTACTGGCAAAGAATGAGATTGCGGAGGGCCGAGAGAAGCATTTTAAAACGGTACACGTGAGCTACGATAGTGAACACTCTGCAAAAGTGCGTCCGATGCCTCCGCGTCAGGTCTCGACTGAAGGTAGGTAAGCATGCGTTAGTAAGTGCGTGCGGTAACGGGTCGATAGCGGTAGGTTGGTTGATCGAAAAGTAGATCTTCGGTCAAAAAAGGTTGGGCACTGTCATGATTCGGTTTGGGACCAACAGGTGGCACTGTAGGGCTCTCCCTGCAGCTGCACACCTGTTGGTCATTATGTAATTAGTGTTTTAAAAGGACTCCCAGCCCGAACACTCAGTGTCGGGTCATTGTTGCTCTTTGCTACTGCCATGTTTGTTTGTTGCTGTTTGTTGGCTGCTGTCATGTTTGTTTCAGTCATGTTTTGGTCATTGTTATGTTTTATCTTCAGTCATGTGTTTTGTTTGATACTTTGGACTTTGTTTGTTTTGGATTTAGTTTTCTCTATGTTTTAATACAATTAATTCAAGTACACCCTGCTCCTCCCTCCTGCCTGCTTTTTCGGGGTCCACCACCACCTCGCATCGTGACAGGCACCCCTGCTCTACAGGATGCAGTGCAGGGGTGTGAAAAAACATTTCATCATGAAGGCTTATTGTGTATTTGTCGCCAACTTAGTCATTTTGATAGTAGGCTAATATAGCTCACATAGATACGTACAGCATGTGTTTCCTTCGTTACAAGACCTTTATTTATTTATTTATTGTTGCGGCTCCAGACTGATTTTTTTTTTTTTTTTTTTTTGGGTCCGAGATGGCTCTTTCAACATTTTGGGTTGCCGACCCCTGCTTTATACCATCCTCTTTGATTCCCATGAAGGATTTTCATTTTTTTTTTTTTTTTTCCATCCTCCGGGCCCACCTTGTCACTCGGGGGTGGTAATATGAGTCACTGCGGGAAGGCCGACGAGCGCTGTCAGAATCAGAGACAGATTAGAAAGAAAGCTGTTATGCAGGCGTCGAGAATGACCTTCAATTGCTTGGTTGAACAATAACTGGCTCATGGTACGCAACGTGTACTTGGTGTGCCCCACAATGACACAAATGTCTAACCTCAGCTTATGAAAAAAGTGTCATTGTCCCGCTGCCTAACCAGATGGCTGATAGCATGACGTCTTGCTGTTTGCTAGTGTGCGTGTGTGTTTGGAAGTTGGGGGTTCAGGATGGAGGCATGTTTTTTCTCATTTCTTTATTTCCCATAGTGTGTATTCGCTACAGGCCCGTCATCTTCAACATTCCTCATGCTGAGACGAAGCTAATGACACTCTTAACAGCCCCTGTGTCCAATACATTCGAGGGATGAGTTCAGAAGTTCAAGGTTAAAAGGTTCATGTATTGATGAAAGAGGACGGGGGTGGGACTGAAGGATGGCCGGTCGTGCTGTGAAATGTCATCATTTATTATACAAGATATATAGAAACTCATTATTGAGGAATCTCTGTGTGTGTGTGTGTGTGTGTGTGTGTGTGTGTGTGTGTGCGTGTGTGCGTGTGCAGTCTTTAGTCTTTGAATTTTCATTGATGAGAAGAGCTGCGAGATTTCTTATGTGCCACTCAACATGACTTTAATTGAGCATCAATCTTCTTTGTGGAAATGATGAACCTGTAACGATGGCGATTTGCTTATTGCTCCGTGTGTGTGTGTGTGTGTGTGCGTGTGTGTGTGTGTGTGTGTGTGTGTAAATGGGTGTGTATGTATGTGAATGTGTGTGTGTGTGTGTGTGTGTGTGCGTGTGTGTGTGTGTTAATATGTGAGCAGGCAAAGCTTTATAGCAGGTTAACAAATCAAGTGAGAGACAAATCTTTATTGTCACGCGCAAAAACCAGAGAAACAACAAACACATATGCGCAGACACACATCTGCTGCTCACTGATTACCACGGAAACAAACTGTTTCCCCCGTGTCCCAAATCAACAATCATTTGATGATTTGCCAAATAATAAAATTGTGGGGTGTGACAGTAGTAGGGCTTGCAGCTCGGTCTTTTGATAGGAGACTCCCTTGTGAGCAGAAGCACTGGTGTTTATCACTTTGGCCAGTTCTAAAAGGTTTGATGCCTGACTGCGAATAAAATCCACATCCAACAGAAGCAAGGAGTTTACTTCTGCGGATCAGACAGAAGTGGTGACATTTAAATCCCCTCCCTATTTAGTCATGTTGCAATCTTTGACTCTGAGTTACTTTTCCCTAATGAAGTCGTCAGAAGCAGCCCCCAAGTTTAAATCAGTGTGTTGCAACGCGATGAGAATACTCCAGTTGAATCTTTTTTGACATTGTGGGATATCATGACGTTACCTGATATCAGTCAACTCAGCTCCGGGTGGTTTTGAAGTAGGTGTTCTTAAACTGTTTTCTTCTGTTTGCCCTGAACCCGCCTGCGAGGCTCGGTTATCTGTCCCACCTACCGCTACATATCTGCTTTGAACACGTCCACTAGCTCCACTCACAACCTGCTTTGAATAAGCGATGTAGTCGTGTCATGTGGGAGGAGTCGCAACACATGCAATTTTCCTTTGCGTTTCCTGTGCGTACACGAGGCCTTTGCTCTTCTATTCGACATGCCGATGATAAATGAAGTTCCTCCCCTCACTGCTACAACAAATAATGGAGGATAGGTTTCACAAAAAAAAAAAAAAGTAAATAGGCGGATATACACAAAGCAAGGCGAAATATTTAAAACATTTGTGACTCCAGTCACACAAAAAAAAAAAAAAAAAAAAAAAAAAAAAAAAAAAAAAAAAATCCATCCTTCTTGTCTTTGTAACGCTTATCCAAACAAGTTCATCTACAAATGTTACTCAAAATGATCTTATTAAACGTTCTGGGTTTGTATGGTAAGGAGTTTTTGGTCAGTAGCAGAGACCTGTTTCTTTGTCGAGTTGAAATATTGGCGTTGGATCGCTCAGTACTGCCGAACAGCAACTTATTACATCTGTCAATGGCATCTGTTTAATCCTGTGTAAATTGGGCGCACAAGCGTTGTCAAGCATGTGCAGAGTGGAATGTTAGAAATAATGGCAATATGCTGTCCCTTGATACCCGACGCTTTGAAATGTTCCATGAAGGGCCCTCAGTGGTTCCCAGAATCAACTTGGGTCATGATGAATAGATGAAGGTATCATGTTCAAGAGGAACACTCGTGCCATGAACCTTACAAAGGAGAAACTGAGCACTGAGGTAGATGAGGCTAAAATTCGGCAATCAGGGGCGTAAAAGAGAGCATCCACTCAGGTAAAGGAAAGCATGAATAACCGTCAGATGAGACATCACATCGAAATGAACGAATTCATTTGCAAGCGAGAGATGAGGAGGTGAAGAAAGGGATCAGCGACTCTTGGGCTCGGTGTCAATCAAATCGACAGGGAAAGCTACCCGCCCACTGTTCTCGTCTGTGAAATGGAAAAAATAAAATGTGTGGCTGTGCCACGTTAGCCTCTGAAGTTCTTGATGTTAAAATAGCCAAATAAAAGTAACAACACGGCAGTAATAATAACGGACTCGTGGACTTAATTAGCAACATAGTCATGACAAAATATACAAATTGTGAACACCGTGCTGCACTGCACGATGACATCTACAACAATGAACATATTTTCACATCGATACCACTGCAACGGTAACAATTATCATTTTTAATGACACATCTAAGGCAGAATTTTGGATGAAACCGGCATTTGATCTCAGTGGCTTGACATTAAAGCCTCTTTCACAGCTCTTCTGATCTGGGTCAATCCTGAACTACTTTCATACTTTTTTTTTTTTTTTTTTTTAAATCACTTTTGACTCCCTAATGTTGATGCGAGTTAATTCTTTCGTCATGCAGTGTTTTGATTTATTAGACAGTAAAAGTGAGTATTCCCTCTTTTGTGGTCATCTCTTGGTAACGCAAACAATATTGGAATACTCTGATGTATTAATTAAAATTTGAAGGGATGGCATATTGCTCTGGATTGCACGAGATGCAAAATTAGAGATTGGAATTCCTCTGTGTGTACGCTGTGTGTGTGTCTGTACAAATGGACTTGCCTAATGGGCTGGTTGGCGTGGTGCTTATTCACACCAAGCCGTATTTTGGGATTTATAAATATTTGTGGCAGAATATAAGACAGGCCGGGGAGTGTGTGTGCGTGTCTGCGTGCGAGAGCACTAAACAGACGCGGTATGATGAGGCTGCCGCTCCTACTAACTGTTTATCCCCATTACCGCTGCCAAGGAGCTTACCAGCTAAATTGGGCAAATTCTCGCCCTCAAAGCAAATCACCCACTTTGTTTGATAATGGAAATTAACTTTTTCCAACACATGTGCAGGGCTGAGGTTTCATTCTGTTTTCAATTCAACTACTAGCAGTGTAAAACTACAAGTTGAGGTTTCATCAGTATTCCTGCCAACAAAGTGTCACAAACTTGCTTGAATCCTTTAAGTAGAATTGCGAAACATAACTGAGCCTCGGTTGGGATAACCTGCATCATTAAAATTGCGCACTGGGTGATAGTGCAGAGGTAGCGGGTTCGATTTTAGCTCCAGCCTTCCTGTGTGGAGTTTGCATGTTCTCCCCGTGCCTGCGTGGGTTTTCTCCGGGTACTCCGGTTTCCTCCCACATTCCAAAAACCATGCCTGGCAGGCTGATTGAACACTCCAAATTGACCCTAGGTGTGAACGTGGATGGTTGTTTGTCTGTGTGTGCCCTGCGATTGGCTGGCAACTGGTTCAGGGTGTCCCCCGCCTGCTGCCCGAAGAGAGCTCGGATAGGCTCCAGCATGCCCCGTGACCCTTGTGAGGATAAAGCGGTTCAGGAAATGGACGGATGGACTTAACAAGCTCAAAATAACGGATAGCAAATAATTTAGATGAACGTGCGGGCTTATGTTCTTTCAACAGTGTCAAACTAAGTCACGAATTTATGGTGCGCTTTGTGTGGCCAAGAAATATGTGGCCGAGTCACTCGGCTTTTGTACAAAACAACAACAAAAAAATAAATGAGCGGTTGCAAGAGAGCTGGAACAAAATCTCTTTGAAAAGAGTCGTTGAAAACGGAATCATATGAAAATCACTGTATCTCAATGCATGATTAGATGATGAGAGGACTTGAGAGTTGATGCCGAGAGCAGGACAGAAAAAGAGACATAATCAATGCTTATGTGTCATGCATCCTCTTTTTTTTCTCCCTTTTACATCCCAGCCACCATCCCCAGTCGTATCGCTTCCCCCTGTCACCTCCCATGTTTCCCCCCCAACACAGTCTCACCTGAGCAAGATTAATCATTCCCGTCGAATCACATTACCTCCCGGCCGAGCTTGGAGCTGCCTGTACACATGGAGATGGAGGGTGGAGAGTAGGGCATCGAGGAGCTTGAATGCAAATACATTCTGCTCATTCAAGTCATCATATTATTTTAGGCTTGTGCTTCATTCACCTGAACTGTGACACTCGGCGATCTGCGAGACACATATACACACACGTATACGGCTATGTTTTTCTACAGCTATGCAGAAATGCTGGCTTGCTGTAATGTGTTGATGACACACCAGCTTTAATTTTGAAGCAGATGATTCATGGCCACAGGTAATAATGCCTCAACATCCCACAGCACCTACTGCATAAAGAGCGGCTGGGCAGGGCAGCAATATTGTTGTTACTAGCACTCTTAACAAGCTCAAAATAACGAATAGCAAATAATTCAGATGAACGTGCGGGCTTATGTTCTCTCAACAGTGTCAAACTAAGTCACGAATTTATGGTGCGCTTTGTGTGGCCAAGAAATATGTGGCCGAGTCACTCGGCTTTTGTACAAAACAACAATAAAAAAAAGAAATGAGCGGTTGCATGAGAGCTGGAACAAAATCTCTTTGAAAAGAGTCGTTGAAAACGGAATCATA
>NW_017805820.1:14932-41870 GCF_001891065.2 Hippocampus comes
ACCCAGATGAATAAGCGTGACCATAAAGAGACTTTAAAATAAGCTCTGGCGAGTTGATGTACTGTATGTCGAGCTCACTTGCTACCCGTAAAAATGTATATCCGCCTGAAACATGGATGTCTATACATTTCAATGCATACCTATTTTAGAGCTGTGGTAATTGGCCATGACGCATTCACAAATACAGATATAAACGTGCTTGAGGCATCAAGAGAAACTGGATTCCAGACGGAGGTGTTTTGACAAACAGATGAGCAATCATCAAGCTCTCAAATGCACGACCGATATTTAAGTTTACGAACGGAAGTGAGAGTTCTTGGCAGGTTTATCTATTTAAGATTCAATAAGCCACTTAAGAGTGCAGGGACCTTCCTTGTGTGACTGAATCATGTGCTGCAGCAGGAGAATAACGGTCTGCAGTAAAGTGCAAGGGGTAGCCGGGGAACAGGGTGAAGCACCACTCGAGCCAGGGGACCGTGAGTTTCAGAAGACTATTAGATGTGTCGGAAGGCCGATGGCTGGAGATGGACAACTGACGGGGGGGCCAACCGCTCACAGTGTTGCCCCGGGTAAGGAGCGTTGCCCCGGGTAAAGCAGTGAAAGCTAGAAACGTCAGTAACAGAATGGAAACTAGCCTTGAGTGAAAATGTGAGGGGCAAAGATCAAATAGGGAGACCCAAACCAAATATTGCAAGAGTATTCTTGGTCTGAGATATCTTGAATATTTGACTTGGCGCACAAATAACATGACATGTTAATTGTCCTTATGCATGTTTGTTTAGTGCAGTCCTCAAATACTGCGTCCAGATGCTTTTATTTCGTTCAACCACTTGATGAAATAATATTGAATAAATAAAACACAGGGCGGCCCAGTGGTTAGCGCGTCGACCTCACAGTGCAGAGGTACCGGGTTCAATTCCAGCTCCGGCCTCCCTGTGTGGGGTTTGCATGTTCTCCCTGGGCCTGCTTGGGTTTTCTCCGGGTACTGCGGTTTCCTCCCACATTCCGAAAAACATCCATGGCAGGCTGATTGAACACTCTAAATTGTCCCTAGGTGTGAGTGTGAGCATGGATGGTCGTTCGTCTCTGTGTGGGGTTCAATTCCAGCTCCGGCCTCCCTGTGTGGGGTTTGCATGTTCTCCCTGGGCCTGCTTGGGTTTTCTCCGGGTACTGCGGTTTCCTCCCACATTCCGAAAAACATGCATGGCAGGCTGATTGAACACTCCAAATTGTCCTTAGGTGTGAGTGTGAGCGTGAAAGTTTGTTCGTCTCTGTGTGCCCTGTGATTGGCTGGCAACTGGTTCAGGTTGCCCCCCGCCTACCACCCAAAGACGGCTGTGCACTGGCGTATATCTTGGAAAAAAAAAAAAACAGGTTAGGGGAGTGTGAAAGTCACACTATACCCAATTTCCAGTTTTATTCAAGACATTATACTGATCGAGAGTAGACAGCAGTAGTCAGAATTGTGTTTCTCACAGTTTGGCGTCACATTTTTTCACAGTCTCGTGTTCTTATCTCTTCACTTGTTAATGCAGACTTGTGCGTGTCTAATATTCCAAGGACTTTTTTTTGTAGTGCTCTGCCACGCAGCTCAGATGAAATGAACATCTTTTAAATCAAAGGGGTAAAAAAATGCCCAAGGGGGTTACAAAGATTTTTCTTTGTTTTTCTTGTTTGCTTTGTCAATACAGAATATATTGATGTGGAGAGTTCCAATAATTCTAATTGTTTTATGTTAATAATGAAATAGTTTTGGGTGTTTAAATACTTTTCTAACACATGGTCCTGGTTATCACTGTTTAACTTTTCTCATATCATATCGCTGGGGGCCAAAACCTCATGCGTCACAATTTTGTAGCTTTCATATTTAAGAAAAAAACATCTACTGGTCAGTCCACATATGTGGGTGTTATTTTTAGAAATTATTGAACAATCTAATGTGTTGAACTGGGCTTGTTCTCTTTCATGATGCAATGTTTAATCGTTGAAGAAACATGCCATTCTGCGGTTTCCTGAAAAGTGTTTTGGAGGTGGAAGGAAAAGAACACAACCCGACACCCGCGACACATTTTGACCGTACAGTGTCATCTAAGTCACGGCAGGAAAATTTATAAATAGGCACGGTGAAGCTCAAAGTGGCAAAGTGTTATGTTAGGTCCCAAGGAAATGAATGCAAGTCAATACAATGCGTTCTTATGTGAGACAAACACACAGAGCTCAAGTGTCATCAAGCCATAAATCCTCAGTGTGAGCCGTTATTGTTCAAATATTTCTCTGACCCCAGTCACTCCATCAAAATGACTGTCCCCCTTGTACAGTATCTGTCATGATGTGTGGCTCTGTTGGCGCTTCCACTGTAACAAAAGGTAAACTATCAAAAGAAGGTTGTTCCCATTGAGCACATGGCCGAGCAACTGCCATTTGTTCAATCTGGAATCGGCACCTGGTTCCCGGCAAATACAAAGTACTGTAATAATGTTCTGATCAGTTTTATTGTAAAGGGGGCTGTCATGCGTGTAAAAGTTGTGGCTGTCATGCGCCGAAACGTGGTCCTTCTGTGATGCGTATCACCAAGATACAAGTAAAGATTGATCGATGTTTAATGTCACCTTTTACATGTTCCCCAATGGAGTGATTAAAACAATCTTCCAACAGACGTTTTTTTTTTTTCCCTTCCCATTTGTGCGTTTCCTAATCTAGGTTTCTCCAAGAGATGGTGTCATGCTTTCATCCATTCTTATTGTTTGAATGATTCCTGAAGTTATGTGCTACAGATCGGAATGTGAGACATTTACACTCTCCCATCCCGACTCATTTGGCATGCAATGGCTGACGAACATTGGCTTTCGATTAGACCTGCTTGCAGAGAAGAAGGAATGACATTGATTGGCCAAGGGAATGGGGATTGACATTGATTGGTCCCGGCTTGTTTGCACTCCATCAAAATGACTGTCCCCCTTGTACAGTATCTGTCATGATGTGTGGCTCTGTTGGCGCTTCCACTGTAACCGAAAAGGTAAACTGTCAAAAGAAGGTTGTTCCCACTGAGCACATGGCCGAGCAACTGCCATTTGTTCAATCTGGAATCAGCACCTGGTTCCCGGCAAATACAAAGTAATAATGTTCTGATCAGTTTTATTTTAAAGGTGGCTGTCATGCGTGTGAAAGTTGTGGCTGTCATGCGCCGAAACGTGGTCCTTCTGTGATGCGTATCACCAAGATACAAGTAAAGATTGATCGATGTTTAATGTCACCTTTTACATGTTCCCCAATGGAGTGATTAAAACAATCTTCCAACAGACGTTTTTTTTTTTTCCCTTCCCATTTGTGCGTTTCCTAATCTAGGTTTCTCCAAGAGATGGTGTCATGCTTTCATCCATTCTTATTGTTTGAATGATTCCTGAAGTTATGTGCTACAGATCGGAATGTGAGACATTTACACTCTCCCAGCCCGACTCATTTGGCATGCAATGGCTGACGAACATTGGCTTTCGATTAGACCTGCTTGCAGAGAAGAAGGAATGACATTGATTGGCCAAGGGAATGGGGATTGACATTGATTGGTCCCGGCTTGTTTGTGCGGCCAGGAAGTGATTTGCATAATGCAGACATTCACAGTCTGCTGAGGGTTTGTTCTTGGTAAAACCAGGCCTGAATATGAAACTCTAGATTTAACACAACAAATGGGCATAAATTATGTCATGTTTGCATACTCGTTCTAATATTCTGCTTTCTATTTCTTTGTTCGATTAGATCCTTCGTTTATTTCACAATTCGACATCTCGGCTCCATACTAAAAAATAAAAAAACAAGCACATAAAGAGCTGGGCTGATTGTGTGATACAAAATGTGCACAGGAAAAGGTCACAAAGTATTCACATTCACATATTAAGATACCTTAAAATGTATTTTATGATGCATGGTATTATAGCTTTTCCTTCTCCTTGTATAATAACCCAATGCAAGCTTCCAACAGAGGTTTTTTTTTTCTTTTTCATTTGTGCGTTTCCTCATCCAGGTTTCTCCAAGAGATGGTGTCATGCTTTCATCCATTCTTATTGTTTGAATGATTCCTGAAGTTATGTGCTACAGATCGGAATGTGAGACATTTACACTCTCCCAGCCCGACTCATTTGGCATGCAATGGCTGACGAACATTGGCTTTCGATTAGACCTGCTTGCAGAGAAGAAGGAATGACATTGATTGGCCAAGGGAATGGGGATTGACATTGATTGGTCCCGGCTTGTTTGTGCGGCCAGGAAGGGATTTGCAGGGCAGAAAAATGGTTCTCAGGCCAACATGAAAACCTTCCTTACACTTCACATATTAACAACGTCTTGACCTCTGTGATTAACGCAGGTACTGAACAACAACAAAATCTGTTAGCGGCTTGATCGAGCGGTTAGCGCGTCGACCTCACAGTGCAGAGGTAGTTTATTTCACAATTTAACATCTAGGCTCCATACTAAAAAATAAAAAAACAAGCACTTAAAGAGCTGGGCTGGTTGTGTGATACAAAATGTGCACAGGAAAAGGTCACAAAGTATTCACATTCACATATTAAGATACCTTAAAATGTATTTTATGATGCATGGTATTATAGCTTTTCCTTCTCCTTGTATAATAACCCAATGCAACTCAGTACTATTATTGATCAGAAATATAAATGTTGATTGATATTTTCTCGTTAAACACTTCAACCCGGTTGTAAAATAAGCAATTCTAGTTGATTAATCCAATGTTAACGATTGCATGTGTAGGTAGAGTTATAGGGCCCCATTTTTGTCGGCAGGCCTAAGTTGAGTCTCACGTTTTTGGGGGGGTGTTGCACCTCTCTGGGTGTTCTGCTACAAGGAACAGCCTCGCCTCCCACACACTTGACAATGTGACTGCGACTGGTGTAAAAATGGAGATTACGAATAAGAGATTAGTATGATAATTCCACTGTTGGAACAGGGATGGAGATTTAAAAGTAAGTTTGCACAAAATAGAGGAATCGTTTTTAGCTCGGTATCTGTACTTAAAGGTATTTCATCAAGTTTAGGGAATCTACCAATTGCAAAGCAGCCAATCCACCCCACGAGTCATGCTGACCCCCTCAAAGAAGGTCCAATAACAGGAAGTGCCCAGGGATGGAACTAAAATGAGATGTGACGAAATAAGTGGAAGATGCAGGGTGGCAAACATAAAACAGACACAAGAAAAATATGAAAGGTGCTGTGTGATCGAGCGGTTAGCGCGTCGACCTCACAGTGCAGAGGTACCGATTCCAGCTCCGGCCTCCCTGTGTGGACTTTGCATGTTCTCCCACTACCTGCGTGGGTTTTCTCCGGGTAGTCTGGTTTCCTCCCACTTTCCAAAAACATGCATGGCAGGCTGATTGAAGGCTCTATGTTGTCCCTCGGTGTGAGTGTGAGCGTGGATGGTTGTTCAGGATAAGTGGATCAGAAAATTGATGGCTGGATGGATAGATTTAACTGCGGGCCATTTCCCTTGAAATACTGGCATTTCTTTGTTGTTGCCACCCAATTAATCCACACCAGTAGCCAGCTGCACCTTTCACCCTAAAATCTCATGAGGAACACTTGTTGCTTGAATGCTCTTTTTTAATTAAAACAAAAACAGGACTTTAATGTGCCAGCACAAATAAAATCTAAAGTAAGAACCAGGCTGAGGTAATGAGGTGTCATACACTAACTAAACCCCCGCCCCCTTCTGCCTGCAGGCAACTGTAAAACGAAGACACACCTGCTACTTCTTGTGACCACCTCCTCCTCCACCCCACTACTAAAATCCAGAGGGAAAACGCTCTCATGTATACCAAGGATTAACAAAGAGTCACTTACTTTTGTCACCTACCAATACCAAATTCCTGACCACCTCAGGCTGTTTTTTGTGCCACTACCCCCGCCCCCCCCACCCCCTCCAAACTGCCATCATGCTTGATATATTGATGACACATTTTGGTCACTTGAGGCTCCGCAGCTTGTGTTCCCCACAAAGGTCTTCATATCCCTACATTTGAAGGCTTGTTTACCATGAACGTTTTTTTGAACTTTCGTTCCCTCAGGTCCAACATTGGACCCCAGTTCGTTGACTGGGAGTGAATTTTGTTGTATGCACAATATGTGTCTGTTACCACCACGGCTGAAAAGTAGGTGTTGTTGATTTAAGTCAAGTCAAACCTTGCTCACTGCTGTGATCTGCAGGTGATTAATTGTTCCTGCCTTCAGTGGTGAAAGATATTTCTTAGTCATGCATTACCCGCATCACTAGTCATGTTCAAGATCACAAAAGTGACACTCATGCATGCACATTACTTATTTGTCATAGTTATATTTAAAAAAAAAGGTTTACTTGTAAATGGACTCACACTTGTACAGACAAGACAACCGCCTTCCTTGACAGTGACATAATCCTGTGACGGTGAGAGAGGATAAGGTTGTGAAGAGACAATCCCAAACCTGGAAAAGCCGATTATGAGCTAAGAGTATGTACCAAAGCAGCCGTACGAACACAAAAACAAACATGTAATAAAGCACCAAGGCTAAGCCAACCCTGACACAAGTTGCCCGTTATGCCTTATAGACCAGGAAAACAGGAGGGTCGGGCTGTAGAAACAAGCACGGGGCCAGATTGTTGCAGGAAAAAGCACCCTTGTTGCAGGAAAGAGACAGGTAGGCAGGAGATTAGCAGAGAGGCGTGAGCAAGTGTCTGGTAAATCGAGACAAAGGACTGAGATGAAGAGAGAAAAGAAGAAAAAAGATAAAATGAACACAAGAGAAAGGCATCGGCATGGAAATCCTCACGGAGAATGGAAGCAGGAGATGATGAGAGAGAGACTCACACATCACACACTGTCATAAATTCAAGACAAAAAAATAGAGTCCTTGACACTCTAGATTGCAGGGAAGTGCCTTTCTCAACATTTCTGGCTTTCTATGTTCCTCACTCACAGCTGAGCAGTGAAACTCTCATTATATCAGCTTCATAACCAGTATAGAGCGTGCTCAATAGCCAACCTATAGAATACGGACACAAGGAATTCAACGGTTACTAAATTGAGTACAAAGGCGGAGGAATTATAAAAACAAACTTCTGTGTTTTCACTGAAGAGTTAGGCTTTGAGGTATGCACTCCACCAAGTGCAATTCTAGTGAGGATATTTTCTCGAGTCGCCATCAGTGAAGACGTCAGAGAAAGTCCGTGGTTTGAGGCGGATCTCCGTTTTAACTTGGAATTGTGGAATGTTGTCCATGTATTTGCATGCATACAGTACACTGGATACTCTGACTTTCTCACACAGTCCAAAAAGATTTCCAAGGGAAATGGCGTGTCTATGGTTGGCATTCTCTCCAGTATGTGCCAGCCCAGTCATTGACTATGCGGTTCGTCCTTGGGCCCGTTGTCAGTTTCCATAGTTCTTCACAGCTGTGACACTGCACAGTATATCCTGTAAATAAAAAGGTGGATGCTTATTTGCTCAGAAGCCAGCAATTCTCCCCACAGCCTTTTCTCTTAGAATCATCCATCTACTGCCCATCAAGTTTCTTTCTCACGTCATATTTCTTCACTCAAATGTTTCTCAGTCCTCGCCAATGTCTTTTTCTTTTGTCTGCAACTCCTATTAATCTCCAGTCCACATGCGGCGATGCTGTTTGCGGAGTTAAGTGCTTAGGGCCTTTACAGAATGAGTTTGACGTGAGAGGGGACAGAATGTGTAGAATGAAACATCTCTATTCTCTGGAAGAAATGCAAGTGCACAATTCTGACGGCGCACACTGACAAGTATGGATCCGATTTTGAGAAGGTAAAGGATGCATGGACTGAAGAAGCTGATAAAACCTAGAAATGGGAAGTGATAGAATGAGTCTTTTCAAAGACCATTGCCGGCAGACTCTTCACTTTGGGTGTCACCATGAAGTCAACTGATCACCACTCAGCTCCAAATTGAAGCCTCCTGTTACAGTCTCAGTGGCGGCAGGATCTAGGGCGTATGTATGGAGATTGGACTGCCCCTGGAAGGAAGTGGCGAGACTGACACACAACTAGCCTGCTTGGAGGAAAGTTGTATGTGGCCACTGTCCTAAGTGGAAGTAAGAATGTATCAACCGACAACCAGCAGCAGCCATCCGTCAACTGGATATCGCTTATCAGTATCTGGGTTGCTGGGGCAGCAGCCTGACTAGGGAAGCCCAGACATTCATGTCTCCAGGCAGGTCCTCCAACTCCTCTGGTTTGCCCACCCCATCAGTGAATCATACTCCTGACAACGTTTCTCGGGTCTGTCCTGGGAACCATTTCCTGCAGTTTGGACATTCCCGATACATCTTGAGGGAGGTATCCTGGACAACACCGGGGTTAATATCTGGATGGTCTGAATCTGCTTCTCCAGTACTACTCAAATGAGTAGCGGCTCTACTCATGACCGAGCTACTCAACCTACAGTACATGTAAGGTATTTTGAAATGCTAGTCATTATTCCAGATAGTTTCCCCTCATCTGTGAACCGGCATCGTAAACACTTAGAGTCATAGCTTGAAAAAAACAAATCAGAACGTCTTCACATATTGTTTCAACATGTAACTTGAGTATTGGTGTCACTTCTTTGCACGGCTGTGACTGGGATGTCCAAGAACTCGATGCATTGACACTTGTGCATTGAAACACAGCGATTCGGGTAAACACACAGCCTTCCAGTGGTGTTGTTTATTCTTGTACTAAATGTGTAGTTGTCAGGGTGAATGCGTCAGTACATATGCAAAATGTCTTTTCCAAGACAAATGTAGCGGATACAAGGCATTTAATATTGAAACAGCAAGCCTGTGGGCTCCTTCTCCTAAAATATACGACTTTCATTTGTGTTTTCGAAAGCATAAGGGAGGCGTAAAGGTGTAAGGGCACCAATCCAAACCGATTTTAATTGGCTTTTCTCCTCAGCACATTGAGGCAGGATTATCTTTACAAACTGGGGAAATATAAATGTTAAGTTACTGTCTAATATTGTTTGCCGATGAATAGAATATATTTAGTGGAGATTGAAAACCTGATCCCGATTGAAGTCAAAGTGTTCAGAGATTATTTTGCATTGTGCATCATATAAGACGTGTATATTTAGGCAACATAAGGTGAGTGAAAAGCTCTAAAACCAGCTAAAGCGAAAAGACAAAGGAAAAATAATTGAGATGGGACAGGCCACCAATAACAATAGCAAAGTGGAATACAGGGAAAACACAAAGCCAACTTGTGTAAAACTCGTTCATCTAATGAGAAAGATCGGTTAGACAGATTGTCAGCAACTGTTGGGATGCAATCCAACCGCTAATAATGCCATACACTGAGACTGAATTCAAGCATTATCATCTTGTTAATTATTATTATCATTGTATTTCTGTTTTTGTGATTTCAGCAGTTGGATCAACACAGTTTTTCTGTTTTGTTGGTTAAGTTATATTAACATGTCCAGAATCAAGTTTGTTGTCTCAGACTGTGGTTAGAAAAAAAAAAAAAAAAAAAGCTTTAAAAAGTTTTGGGCAATTTACGGCTTACTCCGAGTTTGTACAAACAGAAGAGATAAGAAGAAAAGTGGGGGATTTGGGTCGCGCTCTTTTGGAGAAATAAAGACCTGTGCAGAGTATGGTGGGAAAATAAAACCACAGTGGCAAAGGGAAAAAGTGGTTGCAAAGGGAGTTGTGGAAGACAGACACGCTAAAGTATTTCTGATAAAAACTCCCTCACATCCTAATGAACCCAGACATGAAGTTCTAGATCAATCAGAGGACAGACGTTTTACCAGATGTATGGATTGAGAACGTACCTCTCACCTGCTATGGGGAGGGATGGAATGATAGAGGGAAGAGATTAGGAGAAGAGCCGGCGCAGTGGGGCTACAGGAAGAGAGCCGATACTGAATTGTAATGTAGAAAATGTATTTTTCATGAGAGCGGAATCAATAGTGATTTGGAGTTTTCTCTTTGTTGCCAGAATGGGCTGAGTCCGGGTGAAAGGAACGGAGGCTTATCTGAAAAGAAGATAAGAGAAAGGGAATAAGGAATTAATGGATAAATGGGCAGATGAATGGATAACTACAAAGATGGATGACAGCAAGTTATTGGAAGAATAGAGACAGATGAGAGCGGATGATAAAACGAGGCTGGCTAAGGAGTGAAGGGGAAGCTCTTGGAAGTCGATGTTTGCAACTGAACTGTTTGTGTTTAAAAGTTGCTGACAAATAAGAGTGTACAGTATTTTTTTTACCATTACAGTATTTTTTACAGTTAATGGTTCAACATCTCCTCAGGTACACATCATATGATTTCAACTCAGGGCCTTCCATCAGAAATCTTGGTGGTGTGCGTCCACTTCAAATCGGAGGCCAGTCTTCTGCAATGTTGGCTTTATATATTTTTTTTAAATCAAATACCCTGTTTGTATGAACACAAGGATGAGCTGTACAGCGTCAAGGGACAAAATCAATCCATGGTTCTCTTTCATATACAGCTATCAACCACTCTTCAAACTTGCCTGTTTATCAATGTCAAATGATTTACGACTCAATAATCAAAATCAAAATGATCTAAATCCGGCGTTTCAGAAACACATCCGAAAAGTTACTGCAAAATTTGCCTTCTATCCAGAAGTACAAACCATGTAATCTCACATTCCATCATGGTGTCAGTCGAACAAAGTCATATTCCTATCTAGAGTGGAGAGGAATAAATACGTGAAGCAGCATGTATTATTTTCTTCTGTAAATAATTATTTTAAATTAACGAACTAGAGTCCCGACTCAGCCAAGTTTCAAAAGTATGGCAGGTAAAGTATATTGGGGTATGAGCAGCTCGGAAGGAAAATCGCAACGTATCAACATCGAAAAAAAATATTCCAAAGCAGCCCACACTTGTAGGCTGCATTTCAAGGATAGTTTTATTTAACAAAGGCTTTTGCCAACCAGTCAAGAGTTGTAGTTGTACAGTGGTACCTCGACTTACGAACGTCTCTTCATACGAAATTTTCAAGTTATGAAATGCCTCAACAGGAAAATATTCCCTCCTCTCAACCTAGACCATTTATGTCTGAATTTGGGCGGGGGCTTGGAGGGGATTAGGGCATTTACATGGAAAACTACTTACAAAATTTTCTAGTTAAGAAATGTCTTCCAGAACCAATTAATTTCATAAGTAGAGGTACCACTGTAGTTGTGTTTCTTAACCTGAAGCTTTTTGGTTTTGAGTCTGTCTGACATCCTAGGCAAAAAAAAAAAAAAAAGTGAACTATTCATTTTTGTGAAGTAAAAGCATTGCATTGATTTGGAAAAAAAAAAATGTGATCACATAAATTATAGCTCGTATTAATGGGCTTTATCCAGGCTTAACAGATCGGTTTTCAGGTTTTGCTGTTACCGCACATTGCGACATTTCCATAAGAGACATTTCAGTGCATTGTGGTTATGTACTCCACCACCATAATCGGAATACCTGATTCACATGTGCTGGCATAAAATTGTTGTAATGCTCCCTGAAGCACCACATTAGCATTTTCTCCATTACACCGCACTTCACGGGAAAATGTGTGTACACGGAGTCAGATACGCATACACGGGCAAACCAGACTGTGTCCTATTCTTTTTATGACAGCACCTGAGCTTGGCTTTCAGTACATATTTCATGGCACATTAGCCCCCATGGCAGGGAAGAGGAGAAGAAAGTCGGGATCGGCAGAGGCCGAGGGATGAAGCGAGGCCATCAAATGCACACTCCTTCCTCTGCCGATGACTTGTCTGCCTCAACACCCGCTCCAACCCTCTGGTCCTTACCGCCCGTCTCTTATCTTTATCCCCTTGCTTCGACTGGCTTAATATTTTTAATGTTCGGGACTCAGAATAGGTCACAAACATGCTTCTACTGGGTACCCCCATGACGCCACTGGTGATATGTTTTAATGAGCCTGGGACTCAGAGCAAGAAATGAAACCTCTCATTTGGGTCTTACAAGAAAGAGTCGACATCTATCTGGAGCTGTCATTTAAGCACTTCACTTAATTTCCTTCAATTCATTGACTCCATCTTGCCCTTTTTTAGTTTTTAACTTATGATTTTTTGTCATGCTTAATAGCTACATCTCAGGCTAATTAAATGACTTCTTTCGGAGAGGTCTCGCTGCAAAAATGTTCATGTGCAATTGTTGTGCATTCTGATGTAGAGCTAAATTACTCACCATCAACACTAGAGTTGTGTGATATGATGATATATATAAGTAGGTCAGAGAATGGATGGATGGATAGATGAATGGATGGGAGTGATAAACAACCTCACAGCACACACTTACGGTGAAATCTAAGAGTTCATGAAAATGAATAAATCACAAGGCGAATACCTTACAAAAATAAACCCTTACTTCTGAATAACTTTACAAAAAAGGGCACCTAAAGGGAATTTCAGGGTCAAGTCCTTCCAATTACAGCACAGGGTGTTTCATAAAATCTGTGTCACTTTACGTTACCTTATATCTCAGTGACTGTTGAAGAAAACCCAGCTTATGTTTCCTGAAAGCTATCGATGGAAAGTTTTTGGAGTAAAAATTTGAAAAAAAAAAAATCGTATAATTGAATGGTTTATTTAACTTTTCCCAAATCTTCAGTATGCCAGCAGTTACACGGCATAACATCTGAAGCTCTCGATTAGCTCTTCTGACCGAGTGAGTCGGGTGTCTAGAACCTCTTCAGTTGTTTCAGTTCAAGGTGGTGGGAGTACAGGTCTTTATCGGAGGCGCAAACACCCCACCCTTAAATGTCCCACGCCATTTCCGTACTACATTCAAAACAAATGACCCCATAATACTGAATACTATGGCTTTCAATTTGATTGATGATCAAAATGACACTGTGCAAATCGGTTGCTAAAATGTGAAAATGTATGTTGTTCTCACGCCCACGTTAATATATTCCAGCTGATGCAGCTGCGGCAACGTTATTATTCCAAATGAATAGCACACGTTAAATTGCATGAATCATTGTGATTAAATAAGATTGAAGACAAGTAAACTAGTCTGACAATATTGTGCTACGATGCTTCATGATGAAGTACCCAGGGAGTCGAGGCTGTAAGCTGGATCGACTGCTCTGCTCTGTCTTATTGAAAGGACTGGGAGGTGATATGCATGGCTGCTCAGCCTTTCTCATAAAACATTTAATGAGGCTATAAGCTCAAACCTCCATAACCTTTACAGTGACCTCCCTCTGTCTGATGAAGCTCATAAAACGCACCATATGAATCTATACAGGCCCACAAATACGTGAGCATGTGCCTTCAAGACCAAGAGAGAGGATGAAACGCACAGCAAACTGTGTTCGTACCCGAAAGGTCATTGCAATAATGTATCATCATCCTAAAAAATTAATAAAAAATGCTATAAGGCGCTGCCATGATTCCTTTTTTCTCCTGTAACTAATGAATTTGAATGTGAAAAAGGCCAAATGCCCGACCATCAGTCTTGCTTAAGTCGTTTTGTCCTGACCTCGCAGATCTAACCGTGATTACAAAATGTGCATGAGATTTGACAGAAATAAAATATTGTGACGTCTTTTAATAGAACAGATTAAAGCAAACACCCACGCAGCCCAGCGTGTTAGCATATGAATTAGAACACTCCATCCATCCAACTACTTTCTGAACCACTTCCTCTCGTTAGGGTCGCAGGTGAGCTGAACCCTATCCTTGCTGATTTTGAGTGAGAGGTGGAAAATGCGATGGACTGGTCACCAGCCAATCAAGGGAACACACCGTAAACAAACAACTATTCACTATCACATTTACATTTATTTACAATTAACGCGGCATGCATGTTGTACGAATGTGATGGGGTGGGGGGGGGGGTGTCTGGTCATAAGCACAAGGACCGTGCAAACTCCACACAGGAGCAAAGATTAAAACAGATTACCTTGCTGGTTGAACCTGGAACAAATCATTTCAATATACTTTCTGAATTATGGAGAATCAGATCGCAGGTCCACTAGTGTTTCATGTTTTGGTTTCACAGTTTCTACTGAAATGCAAGATCCCCACACTCACCAGGGACCTTGAATGCAAGGCACGGAATCGCAACTGTTTTCTGCTGAATAAATCTGCGGCACGTATCGCTTGATAATCAGTGTGAGCAAGTTGATGCCATTTCATTTGGTAGCCGGGATGGTCTCGATGTTGTTATGAGAGTTGAAATACCATACACAATCAATTGATCAACATAAGTGAGAGCATCCGCGTACCCACTGCCCCAGAAAAAAAAAAAAGTGTCCATTCGGATATGCATGTCTACATAGATTGTCATTCATCCAGGTGATCGTAATTCACAAAGTTGAAGCAAGGCTAAAAGACTTTTCATGTTTGTTAAAGACCTTTCACCCTTATTCCAAAAGGCTTCTTCAGTTCTAAATTGAGCGATGGAGAATTCCCCCTATTTATGAGTCTGATCAGTGTGTCCTCTGGAGATGGTGAGAAAAAGACGGTGTTGTTGTTGTTGTTGCCCGGCTTGTACGGCCTGTGAGCGTTTTCACCAAACAAGAAAAGTCAATCCGAGTGATGCCATGAAAAAGAATTCAAAATACTGAAAGGATACAGCACTATCTCATCTACCATTAGATTAGGTTAGGTCGATACGTAAGTGAGCCCGTAGGAAATGCCCGCCTTAAAACATGACTGCCGGGTGTCTTTCTAACATGACATTTTAATCTGCTGTCATCTCATGAAGGGACTGGCACACGAGATGATAACTCTGCTTCAGTACACTTCACCGCCCTTCACGTCTCATCACTTTAATAACCACATCGCTGGGATGTCTGGGTGCTCGCTCATGGCGGAGCATGCAGGTAAGTTTGATTCATAGTGACGAGCTGCATGACACGCACATACTGCAATACACAGAGCTCAATGGGCAATCGTGCTAATTATTATATATTTATGACCACTCCTAGTAGTAAATCAATTAAAAAAAAAAGACAAGTAGGCTGTGCCGATGGAATGTATTTCATTTTGAATATAAACTAACCAGAGACTTTGAGACACTTACTTGTTTTTAATAAACTAGATAAAAACAATACAGCAATGATTCCAAAGATGAAATGTGAAGGCATAATATTTTTTTCATATTTCAGTCAATTTCCTTTCTTAATTATCTTATTCCTGCTCCTATCTTCTCTTCAAACCCTTGTTGAGGCTGCTCCTTCTTTTTGAATATATATATATATATATATATATATATAATTATTACCAGTTAATCTCAGGTCTGTTGAAGGTTTTCATCAACTGAGGTGATGAATAAAGTAATAATGGTGTGAATAGTAATGTTTTGAGAAGCTATTCGCATTAGTTTTTGTTTTGTTTGTCCTGCATTCAGTAAGCAATCACACTTCATATTCTCAGGAAAGTATATATAAAGTGTTTCACACCCAGACAGATGTTCCCGCACTAATTCGCTGCACATGATTATCAACAGTCAACCTTCCCTGTTTTCACTTCCTATTGATTAACTCGTCTTACTTCGCATTCTATGAATCCTTGCTCTTGTCTATTCAACTGGGTCTTAATTATGTTTGCTTCTGTGCAGTCTGTCTGTCCGCTTTAGAATCCTGGCTTCGAGGCATGGTAATACGCTCCTCAAGTTCATTCAGCTGAGACTGCACAAGCCGGAGCCTTACTTCTTTTTCACCTATTTTTATCCTGTGCATCTTTAATTAGCATCAGAGAAAACTGTGCTGGAATTTTAAGTCTTGACTGTCAGTTTGTAAGACTCAAGCTGCATTTACACAATGCCTCACGTTTTTTCCGTCACTAAAAAATATTGTTATCGGCATCAATTATTCTTGTACATGTCCGGTGCAAGTTATAAGATGCAAATGAACTGGTCTTTCCCATTGAGTGTCTTCTCCTTTACTTGTCCTTTCTTCCTTTTTGAAAGAGTAAAATTAGTTCTTCCCCGTAGAAGCAATGAGTCTGGCTCCTGTTCCTTTTCAGTCTCTCTTCTTACCATCAAATAATCCACTTTACTGCACAGCGCCATTATGATTAGGTTCCTTTCAGATGGATTCAATACAGAAGTCACACTATGTCTCTTGTAAGACTGCGGAAGAAATTCTCGGAACCCTGAATGTTACATTTCTTCTTCGTTCCTCATAATCAAAGGGTTTAAAGTAGACAAAAGCAGAATCAATGTGGAGGTGAAACAGTCAGTGCTGCATTTGGTAAAAAAAAAAATATATATGTGGTAGAGCAGGATGAATTTTATATATATATATATATATAACTTATATATACACACGGCCTGACACCAGAAAATTGTTTTCTTAATTTCTGTTATTAAATGTTCTATGCATCATCTATGCCTTAGGATATGGATAGCAGACCATAATCTCACTTGACTGGCAAATTGCAGTTATACATATGTCTTTTGGGCTTGAAAAAAATGACTTCCTCTACAGAGATCAAAAGTGTAGCTTCCATAGCAGCAGTTTTATTGGAACTTGGCAACATTTCCTTGCTAACAAGCTGAGAAGTGCAGTCAAGATTTGGGGAAACATACAAGATGCTTGCCAAGATAACACTACAGTTTACTCCTTTACTTGCTAATCTGTTTCCCTGCATGTGACAGACATTCAGTCCTTGTCTTCCCTCTGCATCCTGAAAGCTCTTTTTTTTCATCTAAATTTGTACATGCAAATATCACACTTGTCACCTCTATTCATAAAAAAAAAAACGTCCATTGTTCTGCACCAAATACCATTTAATGAGGACTATAACATTATGTTAATATTGACTTTGTCAGAGAAGAAGCAAATATTCTGTTTGATGCTTATTTCGAAGGCCGGGATGAGGTGTTGTTTTAATGTATGCCATTTAATGAAGACTCACTTCATTATTAAAAAAACATAATAGGCATAGGACCACATCGATAATGAAGGCAATACTCCCAAAGCACTGAATAGGTTTTCATTATGAAACAAAGAGAATGACTCATGCTCATCTTAATAAGCTGACACAATCAATTTAGAGAAAAATTACCTGAGGGCAAATGTGGCATTAAAAAGGATTTTTAGGTATCTTCGTTCATTGGAAAATCAAATGTCGTCGGTACACTTTATTTTCGTGCCCAACGCAAGTCATGCACAAAGCATGGTCTAACTCGGGGGTCAGCAACCTGCGGCTCCAGAGCTGTATGCGGCTCTTTAGCGCCGCCCTAGTGGCTCAATTGAGCTTTTTCAAAAAATTTTGAAAATGGAAATATATGGGGGGCATAAGAGATGCCCTGTAAGATGAATGTGAGGAATCACTTTTAGACAACACATAACAATGGAGGAAAAGGATGGTCTCCCTGACAGAGCTCGACGGAATTCCTACGGAATTCTCTTGAGAAAAGACTACAGAAGAAATGTGCTTTGGCCAAGTTTTCCAACAGAGTAATGCAATTAGACATGACTGTTCTTCAGCATTAGTGAGAGTCCAACAAAATCGGTTGTGCTAGCAAGGAAATATCATGGACTATAACGTCACTGAACGGAATGAAGCATATTTCTGCGAAGATCTGATTTAAGTGCAGTACATTAGTGAATTCTGGTGCAAGCTTTTGTGCTATAATAACTCAAATCCAATTACTTCACAGCTATTTAAATCCAATCCATCTCATCCTTTTGTGTATGTTCCCTACAATTGCTTCCCATTTGGAATGCCAATGAAAGCAAATGCCAAATATTTGTTGAGAACATTGTAGCTGTTGCCTGGTGAAAGCATCAAGAAGAGAAAATCCATTTTGGCCCCTTGATAAAATAAATGCTCTATAATTTGAAAAGAAAAAGATTCATACTGTATTGGGAAATAATTCTTGTTTGACAATGGGAGATGGTTCATGGATTATAGAGATTGCTGTAAAGTGTGTAAAAGTAGGACAGAGTACAGTGTGACAGAGCAAGAAAGAGTGTAATGGTACGATAAGGGTACCACTAGTATTCTTTATCACTAACTCAATTATGTTGGATTGAAAAACTAATCGACTACTCTATTAAAACAAGAGACCCTACAGCGTGAGGTTAAACAAAAGCAAATTACATTACCTCATTTTGCACGCTTAAATATGCTCAGACCTCTCCCCTCACTCTCCTCCATTGACCCTATCTACCGGAGAGGTTTTCCGGGGAGGGAGCAAGAGGTTTGCTGGTGTTTTTTTTTTTCCTGCCTTTGGAGCAACCTGGTTTTATTAAAAGTTGACTAATGTTTGATGTGCAGGTCTGTATTTCATTGTGGCTTTTTAATCACCAAGCTTTCACTGCCCTCATACAGTGGGGCATTGTACTGTCAGATTGATTCCAAAACATATCTTTCACTTCCCAAAGAGGGCACCACCCTCACACAATCACCACAACAGACTGTGGAGATTTGAGGAAATTGTTCATAAACTCTTTGTTTGAATTCTTATCATTCAATATTCATTGTTACTCGATTGTGTCTGTTTTCTGCGCCATAGAACTCAAAGTGCTTTTTATGTTTAACATCAATTAGAGGGCCCCACCTGTAATTCGCCGAAACATCGGCACTTGTTTTATACTCTGGACTTTAAAATTATGTCTGCACTACAAATCCCCCCGTGAATGAAATCCCATGGTGCCTTATTCTGTTTTACTCACTAGTCGCTGTGATGTGAGAGACAACAAGCAATTTATTTTAACATTTTTTGCAAAAGCCATTGCGTTTCCATACACGGGACCACGATGCTTGCTCACTGACTTCTACTCTGCAATTCACTAAATATAGCTGTCTGCTGGCATCATATCACAGGCAGGCTGACATAATCAATATGTAACTTTCTGCGATTTGATCAATTCAGGGAGTACACCGCCTACCGTCCAAAGAAAGCTGGGTTAGGCTACAGCACACCTGTAACCCTTGTAAATAGATGCGGATTAGAAAATGGATGGATGGGTGAACATGTAACTTTTTTCTTCAGAAATGATACTCTCGGTGGCTTTCGTAGTCCCAATCGCAGTCCTTGCCATCAAAAGAAGTCTTCCTTTTCAGAGGTCAACATGGAGATTCGGTTTACTCACTAATTGATTTGAGCTATTTTGGTAACTCTTCATCCACCTTGACCTCAACAACGGTCTCTTCTTTTCTCATCCAACTCCTCTCTGTGACGATTAACGCCAGTGAACAGTAGTTTGAGGCTGTAAATCAGCTTCCACTGTCTTGTCAAATAGAAGAAGCTTGCTGAAATTCGCTTTTTATCTCTTCATCCCGCCCTCTCTGGAAGTAGAGTCTTATTACAAGCTGATGGATGGTGAGTGGGGTTGGAGAAACAATTGCGAGACAAAAGAATTACGTAAGAGGAATGCAGCTGCACCCGACCAGGACTTCATTTTTGTTCACACCCTCTTAGTCTTGTTTGTTGCTCCCGTTCAACAAACAGAGATAACAGGCAGTTAAATCATTCCCAATTAAACAACATTCTACATTTTCTTGACATTTTTAGTTTACTTCTCCATAACAAGTGCTGAAAGGTAGAAAAAAATCGTCTGACAGCAAGTCGAAGAGAAAGCAGTAGGAAATGATGGACATTCGTTAAGGAACGTGGCCTTTCAGTAATTGTGCTTGCTATGGAGCAGAGGTCATAGGTAAATGCCACATGTAGATATGTCCTGCTCTAATGAGTGGGTGGAGCTATGACATAGTCACAAACACACTTTACTGAACATATATTTTCACACACACTCACAACAGATGCATCAATAATGTTTAGACGTAGAAGTATGCAGCCTCGGTTTAACACACACATCCTTTCTTCCAGCTCTCTAACAGTTCGCTTGTCACAAATGTAATCATTAATTTCCGCCAACATTGGTGATATATACACTTCAAATACCTCCTCAATTCCACTAACATGCCGTCTTTTGAGGAAGCTGAGTCTGGGGACTGTGAGATGGGTTCTCCAATCTCTGGGGTTGTAGTTACCGAGGTGGCTAAAAAGCTCCTCGGTGGCAAAGCCCCTGGTGTGGATGAGATTCGTCCGGAGTTCCTCAAGGCTCTGGATGCTGTGGGGCTTTCCTTGTTGATACGTCTCTGCAACATTGCGTGGTCACCGGGAACAATGCCTCTAGATTGTCCCTCTTTTTAAGAAGGGGGACCGGAGAGTGCGTTCCGACTACAGAGGGATCACACTGCTCAGCCTCCCTGGTCTACTCAGGGGTGCTGGAGAGGAGGGTCCATCGGGAAGTTGAGCCCCAAATTCAGGAGGAGCAGTGTGGTTTTCGTCCCGGCCGTGGAAAAGTTTGACCAGCTCTACTCCCGAAGCGGGCTCCTCGAGGGAGAGAGTTTTGCATTTTAATTTCTGATGAAGCTATTTCCGTGGCATTTAATTGTTCAAAGTGGCTTGACAGAAATAAATTTGGGAGGAGTGAACATGGCAAAAATGCTGTTTGTAGCTTTGACATGTGTAAAGAAGACATTTGACTGTGAACGAAATGGTTAAGGGTATGCCCCTTTGTCAAATTCTTTGTGTTTTCATGTCAAAGTTTCAACTTGATCCATATGCAGGGCGGGAGCTCCTCCTGGGAAAAAGCAGTTTCACAGTTGCGCTTTCGGTGCTGTCAACATTTGGAAGTTGTATGGATGTGTGTACATCTGTAGCATTTTTTAACCATACTGTGGCCTTGTAAATATGAGCAGTACATGTTCATGGCTTCACCTCACCAAGGCAAATGCATCATTAATGTCTGTGCGTATACACTTGTGTATCCGTGTGTGTCTCTACGTGTGTTTTTAGTCCAGAACCCCTGCTACTGTAACAGCTGCCTTTCGCTCTTAATCCAACATCTCTCTCCTTATGTTCGCTGCTCTATCTGAACCCCACGCAGAGAGGTGTCCTTGTAGGAGATTACTGACGCCACAGTGGCTTAACTTTTGCCTTCTTGTCATTTCACATTTGGGATGTACTTTTTCTCATTGTGAAACCTCACACACAAAAAAAAAATACATATTTCTGAAAATATGACATTTTAGTTGTGGCTGTATGACAACATAGTTAGGATATTTAACATGTTATATTCACATCCATCTCGTCATTTACAATATGCAGGTGCCTTTGTTCGGAGTTATTAAAGACATAAAGTCCAAACCAGTCCTACTGAAAATCCCAAAAGGGTAAAAACTCTACAATCTTATTCGTACACTATTCCAGTTGTAAATTCATTATGTAGCTCCTACTATGAAACAGGGACTCCTCACTTGTATAGTTTCATGGTTGCACTACATTTCAAAATGATGGTACTGTTTTTTTCAGTATAGAATACAGTTTATCCTTTCCATGTGACTGACTATTAAGTAAAACATGTTTCAACAGTCAGTGGCAGCTGATGGAATTGTGTGTGTGTGTGTGTGTGTGTGTGTGTGTGTGTGTGTGTGTGTGTGTGTGTTGTGTGGTGGACATAGCTAGCTAGCTAGATAGCTAGCTAGCAAGATAGCAACAAGTACAAATCCGCAATTAGCCTAAATTTTGACAATTCGGAAACGGTTATTTTTGATGTCATGTAAACATGTGGTAACTCTGTTCACTTTTTTTTTCTTTTTTTTTTTAGCTGAAGCATCTGAAAATATTGCACATACGTTCTTTGTGCATATGGAATTCAAAAGTAAAAAAGAAAAAAAAAGATGACAGTTGGGTATATACGCTGAAAAAGTGAAGTGCATTTATATTTAAATGTTTATTTGCCAACCTCCTTTAGTTTATTCCCTCTGTCAGCAAGTTCGCCATATTGCTCCCTGTGGGGCTTCTGGTCAGGGCTCGGGTCTGCAGAAGATTATACACTAATTGCCACTGTTAGATGTGAAATGATAAGTAATAATTAAGTAGGGGTCAGTCCAGCGATCACCTGTAAGAGTCATTTTTTTCTGCCGAGTTCACACACTTACCCATGACATATAGCCAGAGACTAACGTTGTCTTCTGTGCGCGGACAGAGCACAGAAGATAATCGAGCGTGGCGGCAGTTTGCAGCCAAATGATTTGTCGGTTGCATCTGTTTTTGAGTCAACACATTTAAGCATGGCTTGTTCCATGGTTTGTCATGGAATGACAACATTTTAATCCTGCCTGGCACCACTGAGAAGAGAAGTCAAGAGTTGGTGATACCCTTTTTTGCGGATTTACGGGAAAATTTAAATTGACCCCAAACGTAAGATTTAAAAGAAGGCAATGCTTGCTTCAAGGTGCCGTTGTTGCAGTCATATTGAACATTGCTGAATTTATATTGGGGGGGGGGGCAGTTGTATTGCATGCATTGCACTGATGAGTCAATAGTTTTACTCACCCCTAGACAACGGAGATAAAGAAATCAAAATTTTCCTGCTGCTATTTAATTTTCATAGTTTAATTTTTGTTTTATTCAAAGTGGCTCAGCAGCCGTGGGGTGGCTCCTGAGTGCCCTCTATTGACCAGATGCCACTGTCTATAGCCCTTATTCACCAAACAGTTTGGAAAGGCTTCACAGGCCCTTAGCTAACAATTATCACAACATGGCAAGCTGTGTTTACAAAAAAAAAAAAAAAACACACATTTTGGCTATCTTCATGCCCCACTCTGTTTAGTAACACTGGTTGACCACCACATAATTTGGATTCCCTCCAAGAATTTCCCCATAGAAATAACAGAAATTGAATGAGAGCCAAACTGTCACAATGATACACAATTCACCAACGGTAGTTTTAATATCTCGAGTAGGATTGTAGCATTCTTAACTGTCTTACCCCTGTAAAATCAAAATAGCCACTGTCATGTTTATTTTAAAATACTCAAGAGTGTTAAATAAAAGTTAAGGGCACAATGAATGATGAGAATAAACAAGAATACTGTCGGTGCGGGGCATTGGACGTTTTAAGTGCTTCAACAAGCCCAGTCAGAATTATTTCTTTATTTTTGTTTTTTATGACCCCAATTTCACAAGGGAAGGTCTTTAAAGCCTTATCTCAGAGAAGACATGTTGTTTATGGCACCGGTGAGATAGTGACATACAAGAAGGCCATTTGGAGTCGTGAAACTGTGACTTTGAAGGATCTCCCCACATGTCTGGTATTAAAGCGGCAGTCGTTTTATCCTCAGTCAATATGATCGACAGGCAGCTCCTCATCATAGAGTGAATATGTAAGAATGTACAACGGCACACGCAGCATTACTTTTCGCGAGGCAGTCGTCAGTCAAAATTAGGCTTTTTTTTTTTTTTTTTTGGGTGTTGGATTAATTTGAATGATGTACTGTATAGAATCAGTAAATCTGAGTTCTTTCTGGACAGAAATTGAACTGTCAAGTGTGACTGCATAGGCTACTGTGTATGTAGTTTTCCCGTCTAAAGTTTTCTCCTTCAAATGAATTCAACCATTAAATTATCACATGAATGAATGAATAATATTAAAAAAAGTAACCATGGGAAACAATTTAAAAAAAATGCATTTTCTGTGGTCACACGTCAAATGAATGTATACTTCATTAAAAAAAAAAAAAAACAATTAAAAAGAAAAAAAAGCCATGTAGCCCAAAGACAGAGATAAGCACAGCATGCATGATTAGTAGTTATGGTGTGTGACTTCAGGTGTTGTTTGCACACAATGTTTTAGTCAAATTTAGAACTGCTTGACCTTCAGGGTGTTTTTACATTCTTAAACTTAAACAACCAGCAACACAACTTACTGTCTGACCGTTTGTGCTTGGTGGAAGTAATGTCTGTATGAACGATTCTAGTGCAGCAAATTATTCTTTTAGTTTGTAATTTCCTCCTGCAATTGATGAAAGTGAGTGGATGCAAAAACCAAAAACAAAAAAAGGAGGTTCAATATAAACATATTAACCATGTATGAATTTTGGTTTGACAAGTCCAAAACACCAAAGGAAAAGGCACATAACAAATTTTCTTTGAGAAAATGAACTCTGTCAAGAAGGCAAGTCAAGAAGGTTGAAAGAGGCTCTTTCATGCATAACTTATCAAACCAGCGCCACTGTTCTCTTATCATTACTCGGCAACCTAATGTTATGTGATGTCATTCATAATGCAAAAAGAGCAAAGACAGAGGGCTTTCATTTATTGATAGGTATGTGTTTCAGAACCTCGAAAACTATGCTCAGACATGCCTGACCAATACCCTAATCAAACCATGAAATATGCATAAAAAACATTTATGAAAGGCTTTGAGAAGCCTGTTCATAGCCAAATTGGGAATGCATACACAAAATAAAATTGAGCAAATTAAACACACATTTTTTTGTTCAGTGTATACAGCATCTGTGGATTGGTTTTCTGTACTTGGATGTGTGTATGTATTGAATAATTTCCTGTGCAAACTACAGAGAAGACTGCCAGAGGTAAAGGGGAGGATGTGATGATGCACAAAAATCATCATTACCCTTCCGGAGCACAGTGTGAGGCAGGAAAACTCGTTAGCATTCTTCCAAATATTACAAATTGCTATGGCATGTACAAGATACTAAGGCACTGTACTTTTGACTTGCTGTTTATGGCCTCTTGCATTTGTGCGTGTGTGCGTGCGTATGGCATTTTTGCCGTCAGGTCTGGAGATCCTTGGGGGGCTCATGGGAGTTACTAATACAAAGACAGGTACCCGCAATAGAGTTCAGCATCAGAAAATCAGTCTAATTATCTGCTCTTTGTTTAAAAGGGCACCTTAAAGAATACAACATGTATTTTCTTTGTCTGGACAACAAGCAAATAATGGCATGTGTGTACCCAGGGTTTCAAAGCAATCAAGAAGATTCAGAAGTGTGTAGACATGCTCGATGCCCAGGGGCAGGCGGATTGATGGAAATGACAGACAGCCACTAACCTTCTGACAATGTGATCCTGTGATTGGCATATCCGTGGTGAGAAAGTGGCCTGCAGAAGGTGCAGATATCACTTTGGGGGTCAGGGTTGAATGGAGTGAGCAATCATTTCAATCTCTGTGTGTGCGCGCGCGTGTGTGTGTGTGTGTGTGTGTGTGTGTGTGTGTTTGTGTGTCTGAGAGAGATCGTGTGAGTGAGAGATAGTGGGAATCGGCAACCATATTTGTATGCCCACATCTTACCTACCCATTGCAATTTCCCCCTTGTGATGATATCAATTTGGGTGAATGATAGCATTTGCTGTTGGGTTGTCGGATAATCATTTGATGCTATTTGATACAGGTTTCATAACCCATCCATCCATCCATTTTCTGATCCGCTTATCCTCACAAGGGTCGCGGGGGACACCCTGAACTGGTTGCCAGCCCATCGCAGGGTACACAGTGACATACAGCCATTTGCGCTCACATTCACACCTAGGGACAATTTAGAGTGTTCGATCAGCCTGTCATGCATGTTTTTGGAATGTCGGAGGAAACCTGAGAACCCGGAGAAAACCCACGCAGGCCCGGGGAGAACATGCAAACCCCACACAGCAAGGACAGAGCCAGAATCCAACCTTTCACCTTTGCACTGTGAGGCCGACACGTTAACCAGTCGCCTGAATTTTACTGAATACATATACACATCACAATTAAAGTTCTTTCACAACACAATCAGGTTTCAACAGTAGACATCTTTGGAAATATACTGACGACATATAAAAATGTCATTGTCCAAAATTGAAGAAAATGTTTGGCCGATATAGCCTACTGTTAAACCGCACCCCCTGCCCGCCAAAATCAAACGTGATCCAAAAAAATACTGACTTGTTATCTGCACATAAACAATCCCACCAAAATGAATTACAGCTCACGGATAACATAAGCTCTGACTCCCGACTGTGTAGGCAGCTTCATCCAAGTCTGCTGTGGGCACAAACATGCTCCATAGCTGCCCGACATCCACATTTTATCTGTAGTAAGCCTGAGCAGAATATAAAAAAAACATTAGGGAACCATACCAGAACATGATGGTCATCAGTGGTAGGCTGCGGGCTGAACCGTAACTCACCTTTGAACCCCCGGCATTCAGAAGCCTCTCCCCTTCACTGTCTGTCACGAATACTGTGAAAAACTGTCAGGGAAATTTAACAAGACTTGAATATGAGGGGGAAAAAAATGGCAAAAACTATATGTTGTACTGCATGTTGGGTAATCAGAGCTGCCGGGAACAAATAAATGCAGCAATAGCGAAAGTCCAGAGTTTCCTCTTTGCGTGTGTGAGTGTTTGTGTGTGTGTGGTTTGGAAGCGTGAATATTGCCTGGTGCTTTTCGCAATTCAGTTTCCTGTCAGCTCATTTGTCTTTATCAGGATGGCCCCACAAGGAGGGGACACATTATGGTTATTGCCAGATTCACTTTCTCACACACACACACACACACACACACACACACACACACACACACACACACACACACACACACACACACACACACACACACCTGCACACACATACTCACACACACCGTTTGTCACAAAGATTCATTTTCCAAGCATATTCAGAGAAATACACACAGCAACTATACAAACAGATACACTTTCACTCACTGAAAAAAAAAAAAAACTCATTATAAATGAGCAGAATTGTATGTACGTCCAATGTGCCGCAACCCAAGCGTAATATATTTTCAGGAGGTACTAGACTGTCAGTTAAAAAGATGATTCATAATTTATCAGGACTAATAGCCACCTGCCTGTGCCACGAGCTGTTATCTGCCATAAATTATGGGCTTAGAAAGGCCTGTTTTGACAGTACGTGTACCTGTAGAGTGACGGACTGAGAAAGTATGAATACAAAATGAGAGCATCCGATTGATGTGCTGTTCAGAAAGCTGCATATTTAGTATTATCTGCATGCATTTTTTTATTTTTTTGGTCCATATCCCATTCTCCATAATGTGTTCTACTTGTGCATTGTGTGTGTGTGTGTGTGTGTGTGTGTGTGTGTGTGTGTGTGTGTGTGTGTGTGTATATAT
>NW_017805820.1:41974-65559 GCF_001891065.2 Hippocampus comes
TATATATACATATATATATATGTGTGTGTGTGTGTGTGTGTGTGTGTGTGTGTGTGTGTGACTTTTAACTGGATTTTAAGTGTAAGGATAAAATGTAACGCTCACAGTTGGAACAACTTCATTACAAATAATGTCCCAACTTCATTACAAATAATGCTACAAGTTGTGCATCTGATCCAGATGGAAATATCTGCAAATAATCTCTGACCTGTTGATCTCATGTCTCATATTAATCAGGTGATGTCAAATCCAAATGTTGTAAGTCCGCAGCTAAAGTAAAGAATTGCCTTACATGTTCCATTACCTCTGGAGTGTTGGTATACAACTACTTGTAAGGTTTCTTTGTTGCTTCGATTCCCTGTGAAGGACTGACTGTTCCAACCATAGGATCTTAATGCCGATCTTTGCAATCCTGTGGAGAGGTTTGAGGAAGCTGCTGCTCCTTCTTACAAATCATGCCTTGATATTGATTCGGGTATAGATCCCACAAAGTATGGTAGAATAGCCGCAGGACCTGATGCTTGCTCATTTTCCTCGACAACAGATATTTACTGGCAGTCCAAGAGTATCCTCTTGACATTGATCGTAAAGTTGAGCTTGTAATCGAAGATAGTATCTAAGAATTTACAATCATCAGTACACTCTATAGCTGCTTTTCCATTACAGATTACAGAATGGCCTGACATCACATCTCACTGCCCTTGGTTGGCCGAGCTTGGCCTGTGTTGCTTTTCCATTACAATAGGTGCCAATCGGTCCAGGCACGATCAATGAAACTGTGCAAGATTCCACGAGACAGTGCATACTTGCAGTGTGTGGGTTTCAGCCATAAAATTTCATGAGTGACGAGTCCCACCCATGGGTCGAATCTCCGTTGCATGTTTTGGCGATGTTTCAAATTAAAGCCCATCAAATGCACAGAAGCTTTCACAGAGTCATATATCGATTTCCAAGTTGAAGTGACATAGACACAGCTGCCCACCACCAAGACAAAAATACTGTATATAGACTACAGATATGTTTTACAACAACGCTTAACCATATTTACAATTGCATAAGTACCAAGGGATAAAATAGTGAACTTGGAGTAATTCACTAATGAGAGCTAGTTCTCATTCATACACACAAAAAAATGCTGGGTTGTTTTCATCGAGCCCAAATGCGGGGATATGAAATGTTTTACCGACTTCAGCTTATTTTTGATCTGGGCCAAAATCGCTCAATCTAAGATTTGAAATGGATGAATGTAATTACGGCCCATTTTGTGAATGCCACATGACCAAACTCAGTTAACTGAGCCCAGAGCAACTGTGAGGTCATTTTCACAGCAAGTGGCATAATAAGGCACCCTGTGAGAGGGACAAAAATGGATGGATTTTTACACTCAATACTGTGTTTGTGGAAAATGAATTAAGTTGAATTATTTGATTTTATTACTGCAGGTACATTTCGACTGTTGAAAACACTTTTAAATAATTGCATCTTTTGTGGTCAGACCCATTTGAGTCAAAGATAGAGGCTGTTGTCCGAATGTGCACACTATTCCCTACAGTATATAGTGCACCATTAAGGGCTTATGTCATTCTGTAGGGCTGGACGAATGTCTTGGGAGGATACATGAAGGGCTCTCAAAATTACCTACAATGCACTTGGAAGAGTTGTGAGCATCAATGTTCACTCAACATTCATCCATTATCTGATCTGCTTTTCCTGATAAGGGTGGCGGGTGTGCTGGAGCCTTTCCCAGCTGTCTTTGGGCACCAGGCGGGCTACACCCTGAACTGGTTGCCAGCCAATCGCAGGGCACACATAAGCAAACAACAACGCGCACTCACAAACACACCTGGGGACATTTTAGAGTGTTGAATTAACCTACTGTGCATGTTTTTGGAATGTGGGAAGAAACCAGAGTACCCGGAGAAAACGTACCCATCGACGATGTCTGCATGTCGTACATTTGAGTCAGTGACTATTTTGTCAGTATATATTTATACATGTATATGAATTTGTGTTCGGGCAGTGAGTTGAAGTGCATTTCGAATTCAGGTGCGCGCTCCTACGTTTATGCATAAAACAAGGTGTGTCTTAATCTCAGGCTTCAAAATCAGTGGCTTGACGGCCATCAGATACGTCAGATAGTCTCAAGCCTGAGCAGGGTAAATAAGACCGAAACGACCAAGACTAAACTTTCAGCTGGCCTCACAGCTTTGTCCTTAGCTTAAACATCTTGCCAGACAACATGTCCACAGCATAATGAGTTCAAGTCCCTCATGTATTGGGATAAATCTAAACACCCTGTCTAACCTATCAGTGTATGTATTTTCATGTTCCTGTGTATGTGTTTGTGAAAGCGGTTCCTCTCCCAAGAGCACTTGGGTAAATCTAAACGAAGCTCATTGGCATAAGAGGATTTGACTTTTTCCTCGTTGTGGTAATGAGCTGTGATAAACACCGGCGGATAAATTTCATATTTCATACATACCGGTACTTGAAATTGATGGAAAACACTGGATTTGCATTGCCTTGTTCCCATGGAGATTTCCCATGAGCCTCGATGACTATGACACAAAAATGTGAAACCTTGTTAACACCGTTTCCACGGTAGTTGAAGAAAAATGTCTCTTAGGCCAACAACTTTAGCAGTTCATTACCATCCATTCATTTGGAACCGATGTATTTTCCTCTTACTGGTACTTTACCTTCGTTATACGTGCCCTGTGATTGACTGCCGACCAGTCCAGGCCAACCAGTCCGGGGTGTTATCTGCTTTTCACCTGAGCTCAAATGAGATTGGCTCCAGCAACCGTACTGTGTCCTCTGCCGGAGATAAGTATAGGAGTGAAAAAGTTAATCGTTTCAAAGGAATTGTGTCGATTGCGTGGAATTTTAACGTCCGTTTTAACAAGGCTCTGTGTGTTGTCGGTTCGAGCAATGAACAGCCTAATTGGCTATGGGCTTCTTGGCAGCATCCCAAAAACGGCAGTGTTGATTCAGGCTCAAAAAGAAATTTTGCCACAACACCTCACACAAACCAGGAGGAGAAGCTGCTCTAAAGCACTATATTTCACCATAATTTCAAATGTTTCAAAGTGGACAGTCTAACGCATCAGGGGGTTGGTACATATCTTCATTGAATTAATTCACAGCAAATTCAAATGCTGTCAGTTTTTTTGCTTTGGGCAGTATCGTGCATTATGCACAGTTCTGTGAAATCTTCATTAGATTCAAAACTTGCATTTTGAAGTAGTAGCTTTAGCGAGCAATACCATCAAGACCAAAACCTTACCTTGTACCACTCTTACGTGCGTGTGGCTGTGTGTGTGTGTGTGTGTGTGTGTGTGTGTGTGTGTGTGTGTGTGTGTGTGTGTGTGTGTTAATAACGTGCCTTTATCTCTTTTCTCCACAGCCCATTAATCCTGAGTGTGGGACAAGCAGCCATTACATATTTAACCCAGGTCACTTGCTGCGTGTGGCAGATAGGTGTTGTCACATAAGTGTGCGTCCATAAGAATGGCCTTGACAAAATCTGCGTGAGTGCGTGTCTGCGCGTGTGTTTGCACACATAAAACACGTACTGAAATGAAAAGTAACTGTACCATCGATATTTTGTTATAAACTCCCAACGGTTTTGAACAAGTGTGCATGTACAATGTGTGCGCAGTTGTGATATGTAAAATCTGACCTTAAGATAAAACCAGCAGCTCAGACATCCCCAATAAGCTGCTAGATACATTTCGGCCCCAGAGAACAGGTAAGGCTCAAGACGGAAAATTATACTGTACATTTGAGACCTGACACACTCCCTCAATAGCCTCCATCTATTTATCTAATTTGATCGACTGAGAATAAGAGTAACTCCTTGTACTACATTTCTTTAATCCACATGACACTCCCGCTGTCACGACATGTGCTGTGTTTCATGCACACAGAGCTAATCGAGAGCTTCCATCAAAGCTCACTCCGAGCTTGTAGAATTTCCGGATGGATTTTCTGATGTTTCTTCCATCTTCGTCACCCTTCGCTTGATATTTGTTCCGGAGGAATGACTTGAGCAGATCTGGGATTAAAATGGCGGATTTTTCAGAGCAAAGTAATATGCCTTTAAAATTTTGCGAATACATTGCCTTTGTTGTACTGTTCTATTTTTCTTTTGCGTATGGGTTGTCCTACAAACTGGCAAATTAATGATGTGTATTTTTTTTGGGGGGGGGGGTGTATTACAGGGGGTGCCTGTGTGCGTTTATGTGAGTGTGTGCAGCACAAAGGCTGGAGGGTTGTCTAATATGTTTAGTTACCAAGGGAAATAAAGAGTGAATACTGGTGGTCAGACTAATCACCTGCAAACAGCCTCTCACTGCGCAGTGTATTTTAATTTAAGCCATGGATGAATACACAAGCGCACACACAGGCTTTATGCATGTACGTGCTCATCCACAACGGACAGTCTCTCTCTCTCTCTCTCTCTCTCTCTCTCTCTCTCTCTCTCTCTCTCTCTCTGGTCAGCAAGCCAGCTCTTGGAGCGTGTTCTCCCTTGCTGGCATCAGCCTAACTACCACAAATCACACACACAGCCTTTTTTTGCCTGCCAGGAGGAAATTCAAGAAATGTGACTTGAAATGTGAAAAACAACTACTCGTGTCGGTCGCTGTACGAAGGTGCCAGTGCACGTTGAAAGGTCCAGCCATTCACTTTATTTGCTTTTCATCCATGTGCAGAGAGGCAGGTGTGCTGCATCCTGCGGCTGGAAGCAAAAGGTGTGGTCTACCGTGAATTGATCCATCAAATGTTTTCTTCCCACTCATATTGGTACCAATTACAAAGTGGTCTCTTCACTGAATATTCTGCTACATACCGTTTTGGAATAGTGGGAGGAAACCAGAGTACCAAGAGAAAACCCATGCGAGTACAAGATGTGACATGCAAACGCCACACAATAAGGTCTTCGAGCCAGATCTAAACCCGTGATCCAACCCTCCAGACTCAATGAACAGTGCTACTGAATTTTTTTTTGAACCTTTCAGAAGTGTACTTGCTGGTATGTTTCGGATTGTTGTCCTGCCGCATTCCTTAATCATTTAAATCGTCATTTAGAAAAATTTAGAATTTTGTATTTCCTTGGGTAATGCCTGTGTGATATTAAAGTTGGTTGAATGAATTGAAACCTTTGTATATGATGAATATGTAAAGCACACAGAAATCCGGAAGGTCGCAAATCCTATTTTACAGCACTGTATACTTTTTAGATATCAGACTTTTTATTATTAATGGTCGGTCAGGAAGGTGGTAGTTTGAGAGCACAAATATTGTTTGAGTTGATACTTTGTGTCAAAGGTTTGAGAGCCACTGATCTATACTATACATGATTTGATATGATTGACTGCCTGCTTGTCTAGGGTCGACCCTGCCTCTTCGCTACTGGACAACCAGTACAGAAATGGATAGTTGCATAATTTATCGACAAACGCAACAACTCATCGAAAGAATGACAAAACACCCATGCCAAATCAAAATGAGAGTAAAAGCACAAAGACCATTAGATTTGGTACACAATGATACATTCGGGATGCGCAGATGATTTAATAACAGAAAATGTTTTGCAGACGGGGTCATTAGTGTCATGCCAAGGTTACCTGCTTTTAAACCAATGAGGGGAAGAGCCTCCCCAGGCAAACTAAAAAGTATGTTTCGTTGTACATCGCGGTTATATGATGTCATTGGCCAATGTGGAAAATTAGATAGTTTGCATGCAGTTCGGCCGTGTCCATTGATTTATTTTGAGTGTTGGGATTTATTTTTGGACTACAGGTATTATGGTTCTATGCATGTAGATTGTTTAAGATGTAAAGGTAAGATGTTGAATGGATAGTTGAAACGTGGAATTTAAAGAAAGAAAGAGAGAAAAAAATAGGAACTCACGCCATTAGTGTGAATACAAACTAAAACGTTCAACCTTTCCTCCATCAAACAAGATACAGTGATTGTCAAGGCCAAAGGATGTCTGTGCAATATTTTCTAACATGGATAAAATATCAATTTGGACATATAGAGCAGCCCCAGCTGGGATCAAAGGATGGGAGGATGGCGATTGGGCTTATGGGAGGTGAGGTGACTTAAGGAGAGAGGAGGAATGGACAAAGTTGGGTAGAGGGTAGGATGAAACGAGAACAATGACCCGAGTGGATAATTGACGTAAGTAGGAAAAGAAGTTCTGAGGCATAAAGACGGAGGGCAGCATAAAATATAATAGACTGAGAGATTTACTTTGCTACCGCCTCGACTTTTTCTTTTTTTTTTTTGGAACAATCAATCGTGCAGTTTGACTTTTAAAATCTTCCTTGGAAACCAAATTAGTTGGAGCTTAATTTGTTTTTTTCATTTTGCACTGATGAATGGCTTTAGAACAACAAAAAGTCCACAAGCTTTCTGGGCACAAGTGTGTTTTCTGTTCTCAAACCTGCTGCGAGTAAAGAAACGTTTCATGATTAAATAATCCATAAGGACTTGTTGGCGGTCAAATACGACTTGAGTAGTTTTACTTTTCACTGCTCTCTGCGCTTATTTGTTTGATTGTTAAGCAGAAGTATCTGTTGCATTGTTTATCAAGGCAGTTCCCTCTGTGAATGCGTGACGTTGCAGTTCACCTGCGCTGCTCCGTTTGAAGTCAATAAGCTATGAAGTATGACTCATTTGAAGTAAGTGTTGTTGTAATGCATCCCATTTGAATCGAATGGGTTTCAAAGGATGCGTCCTTTGAAGTCGGTATTTACCCCCCTCGGTAGCCACACTTCTTAAAGACAGTCTTCTGAAGTCGAAGCATGCGCCGAATGGAAGGCAATGCTTATTATTTGAGAGCAAAGAAACATTGGAAGCATGGCTGAATAATAGGAATTTGGGTGCATGCTCATGAAATTGTGATGTGAGAATGTCCTTAGCTTTGTTAGACTTAGAGGTAACTTAAAATAACTGGCCAAACAACCTAAACTTGTTTTGGGGGGAAAGTATTTTCACTTGAACGTTTCACCATATGTTGATCAAATCGAATTTGATCGACTGTAATTTTCCAGGCAAGAGAAAGCACCGAATTAAAAGATGGATTGGATTGACTTAATTCAAAAATGTACATCAGTTGCACATGATAAAATGTGGTAAACCAAGGTCATGTTCCTGTTTTTTTCCCCTCAAAAACAAACAAATGCTACATGCTAGCTTAACACAAATTAATCACATGCAACCGAAAATAAAATACGTTGTTTTTTTCCAATGTTTGTGCTCAAAAGTCAAAGTAAAACAATCAGAAGCTTAGACATCATTCACATATGTGCTTGGTATAGACATACTTGTGAGTGAAATATTCGATTGCTTTAGAATGTTTTTAGTTGGAAAATATTTTCGCAATCGGCTATCAATACCTTTCATAAATTTACACCCATTGTTGTAACATTCAGCAACATTTATTCAGTCATGACACTTTTCTGATTAGCCACAGTCTAACTTTCGAGAAGGAGGAAAAAGAGAGACTCATTCTTCTTCCCAAACTACTCTGTACTGGATGAGTCCCCTGACTCACTCACTCACTCACCGACAATCCAAGAATAGATTAAGTATAAGTTAAATACTGCGTTAAGTCTTTGTGCTTTTGATGAATTAATGGAGTTAATTGCTATTAGCTTCAAAATCCTCAAATCAATTTGAACAGTTTAATCTCATTACAGCAGAACACACAACAGGGCTGCACTGCTCCAAATGGTCCCAAAGAATCATAATACCTGTAGTCCAAAAATAAATCCCGACACTCAAAATAAATCAAATATTTCTTCTTTTTTTCGACATTCAAAAACTCTCCCACACACGTGACTGCACGCAACAGCTCCTTTTAAAAATGACCACCATTTACTCATCATCAGAGAGAGATAGATAGCGGCACACAGAACAATACATAAAAACAGAAAATAATATGCCTTGCAAATCACGCTCAACCAATATTTAAGGGAATACACCGCAAAGCTGTTTCACGTTCAAACTGAAAAACCTCATTGTTTTTAGTACGCAATCACGAATTTAGAATTTTATGGCTGTAACCCGTTCCAAATAAAAGATGGTGGAGGTGTCAAAAAAGACTTTAGAAAGTGGAGGAATGCTCATCAAACACCTGTTCATGATTATTTGCGATAAACAATAAAGTTGATCAGTTATACTGGTTTGAACACAATTTGCCAATCATTGCAAACTGTTTTTATTTGTGTTTCACACAACGTCCCAACTGTATTGGAATTGGGTTGATAAAGTTGATTGGCTCAAGCTCCTGCACAAGCCTCTTTAAAACAAGCGGTATATAAAATGGACAGGCAACATGCTTTTATTCCTCCAGTGCAAGCCTGCATTTCAACTAACGTCTGATTATAGATATGGCTCTCTTTTTCTTCAGGAACTGTTAGACTTGAAAACTCCTTGTGTCTTGTTTGTGAATGCGAATGAGTTTGGATGTGTGTGTACCGGCTGGTCAACCAACCAGCAGTTGCATTGTGACTGAAATGCCACTCCTGTTGTTATGGAAGATTTATGTCTTGCGCCCAGGGATGGAGTCGGAATGCCAGCTTTTTTGTTGTGTTTGTGTGCGTGTGTGTATGATGAATAAATTACACAAGGGAATGGAGTTCGAATGCCAGAATACATCCTTGTTAAGGAGTTACTGTCAAGATTTTTCTTGTAGCAAATTGATTAATACGGCAGTACAGTATACGGTTAATTTATTCTCTGTTTCGAGATAATTATAAAGAGTCAAACAGTCTATCAAGAATATAATTTTAATTTGAGAACCAGACGCTCTGAGCCCGAGGAAGCATACACAGTATATTCTCATTCAAGTCAAATGCAATTCACCAGTGATTTGTTCACATTGTACGACATAAGAATGTTGAAGAATATATCAGTAACATTTTATCACAGTATTTTATCATAGTATTTTTGCAAAACATGATTTCATTGGTTCTGTTCCTGTGTTCATTTTAATTTACGGCTTCCTGGATGAGCGTACGTGGGCGGAACCTCCTATGTCGCATCTGCTGCAGCTGATATAAGTAAGATTTACAAGCACAATAATTGCAGAGAAGAGACACCGGATTATTACGTTGCTCCCAGCTAAATTCGCAGTGTTCTGTACATTATTTTTGTCCAGTTGGCCTCAGGTTAATTCATTGTGTTGCTTTGCCTTCTGTTACCAGTAAGTCCCGCATGCTTTTTGGTTGTATAGTGCTCATTACGACTTTAGGATCAGTTCTGTCCCGACAAATATGGGATGTATTGGTTTGATTGAGGGTTCTCAGTATTTCATCCTCTACCAACCAGAAGTGAAACTTTCTGTGTCATGTCTCTTCAAGAATGTAGCATTATGCTATGTCATTTTAATAATAAAAAAATAAATGGCAATGGAATCATTCATAATTTTCATTCCAATTCATAATTTGGAAATTATTGCAGTTAGATGAAACATTCAAACGCTGAACAATGACATTCTCTTGTTGCTTCTTTGCTAAGCTTGTGATCATACACACAGTCGACACAAATGAAAACAGTTTAAAGGCACCAGGACGTGCACACGGTGGACCTATGATAAGCTTTTAAGTGCTTGACGTGCAATATCTTGAGCATCTTTCACACTATATGCAATAAATACATCTTTACTTGGAGAAGACATCAGGACATCAGGAGACAGATCAGCAAGAGATTGCAATAGCTGTGTGAGGGTGTGTGTGTGTGTGCTCACATTCTTTATCTATTCATTTAACATCAGAGTGTGTATGCCACATCAAGGAACCTGTGACAACAGAACAGTTGGTTGAGCACATAAAGCTGCCGAGCTGTCAGTTTGATGTCTGAATTACAGAGCGTGCACATCTGCACAAGTCAACCTGCAGTTAATCTCAGCATCTGTACATGGAGCCTCTCTGCAGTTGACATAATGCTTAGAAAGTCCCGAGTGCTGATACTGTATATGATATTCTGGAATATTTCTTTCAAAACAGGTGAGGCGTTAGACTGGACTACATGGTGAGTTTGTTATTCTCCGTCATTTTATTATCTTCATTCTGACAGACAAATCAAAAAGAAACACAGTCAAACCGAAAACATGGGGGAATCCGCCTTAAATATATTAAAAAAGTTGTGACAATGATCACACAAGACCTAATTTCAGCCAGCGTCAAAGGATTAAGTATTTAAATTATGATTGGCTTTATGATGATGACCTAGTGTTTAATTTTGGAGGGTCCGCAGTACTGTTATAACAGGTTGCCCACAATACCCACTTAATTGGTCACACATACCAAAACCAAGAGTCCAACCACACCCTACTTTTGTGTAAAATGGCATGATGGTCATTTTGAAGCACCGACTCTCAATGGATTACAGCAAATGTCAATAACTGAATATCGTGATCTGAAGTGGACCTATTTCTTGTGTGCTTTTGAGTGTATTAAGTGTTCATCTACACAAGAGTCTCTTGAGAGACGGCAGTGCTCTTCTTTCCACCACTTAGGCTATATTTGCTAAAAATTCATCACGTGCAATGCCACACACACGTCAACCATTCTGCTCAATATGTCAATTTATGCCTGTCTGTTGACAGTCTGGGGCAGCTGTCTTATTTTCCTGTACACAGAGTAATGACATTTAACAAGTGAGATCATAATGGATGGCGTTAAATGTTACTTGATATTTAATGAATATTATGAAAATTTCTCACAAAGGAAGCGTTTCACTTCCTATACTCAATTTGAACTTTTTGAGGTGGGTAGGAGGAGGAATATCTAAATATTTAGGTTTGTTTTCTTTCATATAGTTGTAACTGTATATGGATTCCTAAATAAATAAATACAGCAAACAAATGTATTGCAAAGTCCAAAATTATTCAGACTCTAACTTAAGACCAGAATATCCAACATTCAAAATTTATAGGCACCGACAATTGCAATGCTCAAAATGACAATGTCAAATATTTTATTATTCATTTATTTTTCTTCTTTCTTCGTCAGCAAATTAACAGTTTCGCAATCCAACGAGCATATGAATCACTTGCATTATACTACAGGATGCAGAGACATAAGCAAGATCAATGGTGATTTGTATTTTTCATGCACTTTGTATTTGCGGTGTATCTTATTGGGAAGGCACGTTTAAACGTTACCATAGCGAGCCGGGAGTGTTGCGGCCAGATAGGATGTTGCTCGTCTCATGATTCATGTTTATTTTTATGTTTTGAAAATACCACCGTTTTCATGCAGTTCAGATCATATTATTTTGTTGTATTTATCCGTCACACCTTCAAGTCCGGTCCCTGAAAATATTGTCTGACATGAAACCGGTCCGTGGGGCAAAAAAGGTTGCTTTACAACACTGACCAGTGGTTATTTACACACTTTCAATGGCTGATTGTTCTTCCTTTATCTGATGTTTCAACAGTCGGGGAATTGTCCCAAGAATGCTTGCAGTAAGAATACTCATTCCTATAATGTGAGCCAGAGAAGAGGTTGGAATGTGAACTTAAAAGGGAGTTTAGGAGAAAGACTACCTGAGGACAAGATGCAACTGATACGTTAAAACAAGGAGAGATGAAATCTAACCAGTGGATCTACCAGATAGATATAAAACTTTGTCCTTATGTGTCTCTGGAGTCAATGTATTCAATCCAAACATTTAACTGCATCAACTCTGTAAAGCTTTGTGCTTGTAAAGACTAAGATTGCCGTGAGACTCGTAAATCCATGGAATTACCACTCGGAGGAAAATTGTTTTCTGTTTGTTTTCCCAGTAGCTATACAATGTAGCTTTGAGAAAATCCGTTTGAAAGCAAAGGCATGTGTCAAAAGTATCTTTAAAATCAGAAGGACAGTTATTATTATTATCCATCCATCCATCCATCCATTTTCCGATCCGCTTTATCCTCACAAAGGTCGCGGGGGGTGCTGGAGCCTATCCTAGCCAGCCAGAATGTGTCTTCCTGCGCCTGGATCAAATTCACCAAAATTGCCTGACACCACCCGTGGCATAAATTCGACTTGGTTTCACCTGGTATAATGTCCAGTCTGCTTTCTGTCACCAAATCATCAAGGGCACGGGAGGCGTGTAAATAGAAAGTGCTTTCAGTCTGCCGAAATGTCCAGTGAGGTGTAGTGTGATCTACCATATCTCAAAACACTGTAAACTAGACTCGCCCCAGCACGAAAATGAAGGTCTGCCAGCTTTTATGCCGAGCACACGTGTGCCTGTCTATTAAAATAGTTATTTTGTTACTCAAATTGTTTTCACATAGCATCTCTTGCTCTTGTTCTGCATTCATTTTGATATGAAAGTACCGTGTGGTGAGTGTAAGGACATGTACACAAACCCAGCTTGCATAATATTATAACCTTATAACTTTTACCTCCCTTCCTGAATTTGAATTCATCAGACATTTAAATTATTAGAAGTCCTGAAATCCACCTGGACTTCATTTTGAAGGAGAAAATGTTCACGAACGTGAATGTGTTTTGAGTTCTCAAAAGCATTCTCATTTTACATGATTTTACTCCCATGATGCTTTTAAGGTTATTTTCTGGGTCCCCCCCCATCTTACGTCAAGTGCCTTTTATTTGTCTTTTCTTCCTTTAACTTCGAATGCTGACATTGCCAAGTTCCCATTGGAGGCACTGTGAAGAAGTTCTGGCGCTCGATGGGAGCTCTAAGTGAGTTCATGAAAGTACAACTACAAAGAGAACTTTTATGAAGCTGTAACTTTCATTATGTGTTAAGAGAAGCGGCCGTGACAACTGTTTTGTTTGCTCAGTATACCTTTTGATGAATAACCACAATGCTGCGGTCCAGTGAAACGGCATTTTGACATGTATTTTAGATACTTAGACAATTGTCTTTCTGCAGTCACTGATCAAACACTCATACTTTATGTCGTTTAGTTTAACACATATTAAGACGGAATGAGAACTTGGCTCTAATCAATGTTCTGTGAGTGCATAAAATATATAAAAACGTATGAAAGGAAAAACTGAACTTGTCGGGTCACCAAAGTTTTTGGATGCGGTTTTGATATCGACTTAAGTTACTCTGTTCATTCGGGCGATGTCTACTTCCTTTGTACATCAAGTACTCCAGAGGGAAACTGTCTCCATCCTTGAAAAAAAGAGATATGAGAGTGTTGAGAACTGAAGCGGGATCAAAGCTTGTGTGTGTGCTGGCGCAACAGACGGTGTTAGCACAGCTGTCCAATCACGATTGGGCGAAGGAGGAGGGACACAGGTGTCACACCCAGAACAAACTACATGCATAATTAGCATCTGAGGTTTAGCCTATTGACCGTGTGTTTCCGTCATCGTCACATTTAATCCTGTCTACCACTCTTTCAAAGAAAACGTTGACCTTTAAATTTGATTCATCGCAAGTGAAAAATGCATGACTAAGAGCAGAAAATGATGTTAGACTCGACCACAAGAATGCTCCGAAGCATATCATTAAGTGAATGGACGAATAAGGAAACCTACCGTAATTAGTGAGCGTGATCGGCAGAGAAACATAATAGCGATTACCAAGCAGTCAACACGATTACTGCCCCCTCGAGGACCAGAGGTCTGATTGTGATGGCATGATTATGACTTCGGGGGCTACTCCTGTCCCTTCACAGTCATGCAGGAACAATCTGCAACGTTTATTACTGTTGCTTCTGACTCTGACTCCCTCTAGAGGGTGATTAAGCTAAGGTTTGTCAAGTGAGGAGAGCCCGTAGTGCTCCACTGTTATCGTTAGCTTCGACGTTGCGATGTTTATGAACACATGTCTCCAGAGGTGTGTGATGAGGGGTTTTATTAAGAGAAAGGTCACGGCGAAGTCATTTCTTGCCAAAGTTTTGGTATGGTTATTCAGCCCCATTTTTGATTACAGTACATCAAAGTCTTGATAGCAAAACTGTACTGGATAAGCAGCAAAGATTTGAAAATATGTACTCAATTTCATGCTTATTTTCCACTGCACAGTACCAGCTCGGCTCTCCGCGATGATACAGAATGTGGCTCAAATATAATATCTGTGATATTTTCACAGTCAACAAGGGACTCCCCCCCCCCCCCACACACACACACACACACACAAAATTGCCCTTGTGAGTTCCCTCAAATCCATCTTTACACATCTATTAAACTTGACATACCCTCCAATGCCAGGAAAATGTGTGCTAGATTTTATTTGGCAGGTATTCGGTGACCTTGTCATGACCGCAAATGCTCAGTTGTTGCTTTTCTGTTGAATTTGGAGGTTATTGCTTTTGCCTCCTCTCCTTCACAGGTGCGAGGGCAAAGACTTCAGTCCAGAAATTGTCAAGCTGCACAACAACTGGCTTTGTGGATGGATGCCATTTGGGCAACACAGATAAATCCCACTTTGTGCTGGCGCAAAAAAAAAAAAAATGTGCAGCACGTCTCTATACTTCTTGATAGAATATCGATATGTGAGTGTGCATAACTGTAGCTCTGTGAAAGGCTACAACTTCAAGCCGCCTATTCCCCATCTGAGAAAAATGGAAATTTAAACCGCAGAGTTAACAAGGCAGTTGACGGGGGTTATATGAGGTCCGTTTTCATTCTCGCATTCCCTAATGTTCAACAATCAAGAAGCTGCCTGGCTTCCTCTCTGTGTCACTCACTCCCTCTGCCCCCCCCCCCTCACCTCCCTTGCCCTTTCTGTTCCTACTAGAATTCATTTAACACATCCATATCGGATTTCCTTATGTGTGGCCCAACAAGTTGCTTGTGCAACTTGCCGTCTGGGCTGCCTTTCTTACAGACAAGTCCAATTTGTGTTTGAGTCCAAGGCACCTGCCTGTGGGAGGGAAGAAATATGTGTGCCCCGTGTCTTGTGTTTCCATCCAGCATGTCTTCTTGCTATTGTGTTACACAGAGAGGTTGAATTTGTGGCACAGGGTTGAAAAAGATTGAGGAGAAAATGGCTTTTGGAAACAATCCAAAAAAAAAAAAAATGTATATAACTATGTTGGCTGTAACCTGTTGAAAATACGGCAAAGAATAACAGAGATGGAGTCAGCAAAACAGACCCAATTTGGTGTTGGCGTCACACATATCACGGTGATTGTCCTTGTTTCATAGTGGTGGATAACTCAACGAAAGTACTGGAAGAAGTATTTTATTGTTTAATTGACCTGATTCTGACATCAGTTCGTTGCTAGGCTAAGCATCAGAGCCGCAAAGCCTGATGAAGACTCAGCACTCGATCCGGTACATCTACACTCTGTATCTGGATGTGCTTAATCATGTTGGTTGTGCGGCTTTCTTTGTATGACAACCTTGTTCCAAGTGTTGCACTGAACCGACTATTAATTTTTTTTACACTTTCTATTGCCTTGCACGCTATTGCAAACACACTTTCTGCTAGTTCTTCTTTGCTAGTTCTATAGACGAGCAGAACTAGGAACATTGAAACTAGGAACCATAATTAGAATTTTGAATGATTCCATTGGAATCGTAACGTTTGTCCCTGTTCCAATTAATTCTCAAGGCTCAAAGCCCAATCCTACTACGGATCAGTATAGGGAGGCGGCAAGCAACTCTGGTCCCACGGAGCTGCTGTCATGCCTGTTTTAAAAGATTCCCCTCATGATTCAAATGACGAAGGTCGTTAGTCGTCTCTTCATTGTGGATGTTGACACTTCGGTTTTGCAGGATCCGTTTAATGAAGCTACCAGTTTGAGGACCTGTGAGGTGTCTATTACTCAACCTAGAAACTCAAATGAAGTTATCTTCTCGCTGAGTTGTGCAGCGGAGCCTCCCACTTCTCTTTCTACTCTGGTTAGAGCTTGTTTGTGCTGTTCTCTGAAGGGAGTAGTACACGCTTTTGTAGGAAATTTTCAGTTTCTTGGTTATTTCTCCCATTGAATAGCCTTCATTTCTAAGAACAAGAATAGACGGTCGAGTTTCACATGAAAGTTCTTGTATTCTGGCCATTTTGAGCTTTGAATCGACCCCACAAGTGTGCGTGTGGATTTGCACAACTCCACTCAAGTACAGAAACAGAAATGTTTGCATCTTGAAATGGAAAACATATATTTTGGGCTGACTCTTCTGCTGATATGATCAAAAGGTACGTAACCAAGCCCATATATATTTCTTGGCATCCTTTGTGACCAGCACGCGTCAATTTTCATGGATTTATTTGTGAGGACACGTCCCAGTACGGTTTGTTTATCCCCACTCAAATCACTTGGAATCAGGGCTTGAGTAATACTTGCAATTATAATTTCAATGAATTCATTTTTTTTCCCCTTCATCTCCTGTCAAACTGTCAAACCGGCTGATATTTGACAGCTGCAATAATCACACTTCGGTTTTCATAAATGTGCAAAAAGGAACCACTGGCGTAGAAAATTCCCTCATACTTGCTTTGATAGTTTGTAGATTAGACTGGGAATATGTTAATAATGACAGATTACACCCAACTGTAGCAAACCGGATTATAGTTTAATGCAGCTCTTCTTTTCTCCTCAGCTCTCCTCCTTATTTTCTCTTAATTTCGTTTCCCCTCTTTCCTCATATTGGGTCTCCTTCTGTTCACCCTGAGGATCCTGCAGTGTCAGACATTTTATTTTGGTGTAGGTGTTAAAAAAAAAATATATATATATATATATATAATATATATATATTGTGTGGCTAAAGCGGATCAGACAATGGATGTTTGGATGGATGGGTTATTTGTCAGTTATTGTTGATCATGTCTTGACGGGGTCAATTTTTTTTTACACGGTGCAATTGATGTCTGCAATATTCGTAGGTCGAGGTCAATAACTATCATTTTACTTGAGATCATCAACATTTATTTATAGCTTTTTATCAAAAAAGCTTTTTAAATGTAGAACGTTAAAACATCGTCACTACTGGTAATAAAGGTCATATGATGACGATGTTTAAGAGAACAGACGGTCATTCATTTTGGAATTCCCTCTTAAAGTCAAGTGCTGACGATAACAACCATTTGAACATACAGAATGTATACATTATTTAAAATGAAAACATAACCCGCTACATTGTTTTTTGAACTTGGCGGAGGTCAATACGTCTTAATATGTATTCAATAATACATTTCTACACACACTCACACACACACAAGTGCCTCTGCGGTGAGCATAGTGTCAACTCAGAGTTAATGATGGATAATAAAAAATATGCTAATGAGCCAGCAGGAGGCAGAGACTGAATTGCACCATCAGATGTGGGCAGAGGTTTAAAGAACCCTATTTTGACAACTTAATTACTTCTTGCTGGGATATTACTTTGAGTTACTGATTGACCCCATTAAAATCCAGACAGAAAGCCAGCGACAACAACAAAGTGTAGCAAGGAGTGAGGAGATTGTTTCCAACAGCTTTTGTAGTCGGCGGAAGGAGAGGTTCTGCAGAAATTAAATGAAGGGAAATGACATTAAAAGGAATGTGACACAAGGAGAATGACAGGCACTGTGAAAAGAGACAGAAAATGACAGAGTGGGGATGGAAATAAGACTTTAGTCTCTATCTGGAGCATACTGCCTTTGCCATTAATTGGGGATGCCCTTTCTCTTTTCCTGCTTTTACCATCGCCTGCTCCCACCAACCCCTTCGTCTCATCTCCTTGTCGCTCTGCTGCTCTTTCTCTCTCTCTTCACTGTGTGGCTATCACTGCTTATCTCTCCTTTCTCTGACATGCCTCTTTTCCCTTTTTGACTTCCCACACTTCCATGCGTATGTGAATCCATCATTGGTTTAAACAGGCGGGGGGCATGCATGACCCAGCGCTTGTCGCAAGCAGTCTCACTTTTTCTTTTTCTTTTTTTTTTAACCAGATTTTTCTTCAGTATTTAGTTCATGATTTGTTTTTGATTTTTTGGGTCCTTTACCAGACAATCACTGTAATGAGGTACTCCTTCACATTCAAGCTGGAGCAGTTAAGTCAGAATGATTCCTATCACAAATCTATGTGGAGTTTGCAGGCTCTTGCTGTGCTTGCGAAAAAAAAAAAGTGAATGTTATGTTCGGATAAAGATAATCTAAATTGTCTCAAGCTGTGAATGTAAATGTTTGTTTGTGCATATGAGCCCTGCGACTGATTGGCACTGTGTCCAAAGTCAAGAGCATGAAAAGTGAATGGTTGGATGAATGGAAAATAATTTCAGCATGAAAATAAATATTCTAAATAAATACAACAAACAGCAACGTTTCTCATAATAGATGGTGTCCCGTCATCTTTTGTCGTCTGCCTTTTGTACAACTTTCGCCCTGGGACAGAGAATTCACTGGGGAGCACCACACCGCAGTATTTACGCCGTATTTAAAACGCTTCCATAGTGGAGGTTTCTCTTTGCTTTGAATGTGTGTCACAGTGTTGAACATTTCAGTGAAAGTTAGAAACTTAATTTTAGTACAAGATGGATGAAACAAAGGAGAGCCTCCAGTTCAGGCTTTGAGGAGATGATTGGAATTTCCACTGGGAAGGAAAACAAGCGTGAATGCATCTGTCAGTGAGTGAGATAACTGCGTAAGAATATGAGGTCGGAGGTGGCTGCTTTTTAAGAACACAGAAACGCTTGATGCAAGATGAGATGATTTGCTTCAAGGCTAACTTTGATGGCATTGCTATACCTTAGTCAACAACTAATTATCAGTGACAGAGAATGCAGAAATTCAAATATAGTCATTCACCTGATTTATTTCGTCTCTCTTAGATCTATTTAATATCAATTCTACTTTCAAGAGACCTTTAAGTATGAGACGGATGACCATCGTGAATTTTCAACTGCATTGTCATAGCATCACCCTTTTTGATCGGGTGGTCTTTACTGAACTAATAATAATAACAATTCATTTTCCCTTGTTCCGGTTCGACTTAAACATCTAATCCAATACAGAAACAAACAAACAGGAGTGAACATCAACAGGAACTGTTTGGCAAAGGCAGTGAAGAGTTGGCACATTTTATTAGCATAATGCTCAGGCTTCCCAATAATGAGAAGTTGACTGGAAGAAACATTGTTACATTGTTTCCTCTACCACTTTATGCTGGATGGCCTGGCCGGACGGAGTATAATGTGATGCAAAAATGTCAACCGTGCCATGATGTAGCTTGCATTCAATTTGTAATCATTCCCCATCAAAGCTTCGATGAAGCTGAGGGGGCGTCTCTTCATGAGAAGGAAAACATATTTGGTGGCAATGGAGGTACAGTACGATGAAAAGAAGAAAGTACACACAAGCGACTGTATGGAGGAGCGTGGCCATGACAGCTTTGATGTCAACAAGCTTCTTTGCATTGGTCCAATAACAACTGAGAACGACGCACTTTAAGTAACAAAGCCCCAGTCAAAGTGCCAGTTCTTTTTTTTTTTCTCCTCAAAGGAATCTATGAGCAAAATCGCCAGGCAAGTAAACACAATTATTCCCAGGAATCTAATTACGGGGAACCCATCCCATTACCATTCCTTAATGCATCCCAATAATGTATCTTCCTTTATGATGAGCTTTATTTTTGTTTAGCTTTGTGAATGTTTTGTTTTTGTTCATGGGTCTGCTGCATGCCATGGGCCTAAGAGCTGGCACAATAACTGAACAGATGTGGTTCCTGAAAAGATATTTTTCCAGGGTGTGGAGAGCAGAGGCGTGGAGACAAGGTTGATTGACAAAACGAATGAAAATATATTTACCAAAATGCAAAGTGGTGAAAAAGGAAGAACTAACTCACACAAAATGCAACTAAACTGAACAAAAGGTTGTTGCAGCAGCCAAAGACCCACTGGCCAACGCGCGATATTATCTCCAGCCTTTTATAGCACATCAGCTCATGAGAAAATGCGCACACGCTTATCAAGGTGAGAAGGGGAGGAGACAAGGAAAATAAGAATAAAAATAATCACCTTTGTAGGAACACTCCAACCCCTAACAATAAACACGGACTAAATAAACCTTAACCAAAGTAAGCCCATGACACATATCTCCCAGTTACCACACTCAGCCACCACAATATATACCAAGTTGTAACATTATACAGGAGAAATGATATGGAGTGTCTCTTTCAGAAATGTTAGTCTTGAGCCCTGGACAAGGCGTCTGCCACCATGTTGTCTTTGTGCTTCTTGTGTAACCTTGTACCAACAAACGCCCTAAGCATTAACCACGGGTTGCGGTTGTACATCTTGTCTGGATTTCTTTCTTGTTTCAATTTCATATCGCTGGCGTTGTGTTCCCCGCAAGGTCTCGAAGCACATCAGTAACATTTGAATGATGGGAGCGGTAGTTATGACTTACTCAAAGGGCTATTTTTACCCAGTATATACATTTTTCATGACAGATTTATTTTGAGAACCTTTGGAAATACAGTTCTGAAAAAGAAATGAACATAATTGACAAGGATGAAAAGTAGGACCCAAATGCACGATTCGAAGGGCCTACAAAAAAAAAAAATAATACAAAAAAAGAAACAACTCCAAAACTTAGCAAAGCAGGTGAAAACTAGGAAGTATCGAAATAAAAACAGCCAAGAAACAACAACAAAAAAAATGATACAAGAAAAGTAACAACTCCAAAACTTAGCAAAGCAGGTGAAAACTAGGAAGTATCGAAATAAAAACAGCCAAGAAACAACAACAAAAAAAATGATACAAGAAAAGTAACAACTCCAAAACTTAGCAAAGCAGGTGAAAACTAGGAAGTATCGAAATAAAAACAGCCAAGAAACAACAAGTATGAATTCTTAAAAAAAATAAAATAAAAAATAGGGACTTGTTCAGGATATAGCAGCTTCCAACACAATACTGTACAACAAAGAAAAACTGTAGATGCAGATGAAGGCAAATGAAGAGACACGAGGGCAGGAAGTAAAGCTTCTGAAACAAAAGAATTTTTTTCCAACAAAATAAAAGTATGTACCATGACTAGCGGGACCAAAAACTGAGACCTGAACATAAATGACGAGACATGACACAAATGTATTAGCGCAGCAGTTGCACATTCATTATTACTCAAATGGATTTAAGAAGAAAACTAAATGGCGTTACACCTCTGCATCATTCGCACAAAAAACTATGTCTGTTTGTTTAAATGTATCTTGCTACCATTTTTCTTCTCCTCACAGGGACCATGGTGATGGGGCAGGATATTGCAACAGAGGGTGATGAGTAGAGAGAGAATGAAATGTTAAAACAACAAGAGCATCTCGTTGATTTGATGACTTTTTTCAGGGCCCATTTTCCGTACAGAAATTGAGCAGAGCTTTTGTTCAGGAAGGCTATTTTTTTTTTTCATTCTCAGCCTAACCGGTACTTCCATACGTTGATAAGAAGAACACAGCCCACATCATCTTGTTGACCCACTTACAGACATTGCAGACCTTGATTTACCTCAGCTGATTTCCCCTCCAAGCAGTCAGCTGGCAAATCTCGCACAGGAAGGGGAGCAGTTATTTCAGTGGCTTTCGTCTGCCCGAGACTTCCTCCTGCTTCGCCTGGATGTCACTTTGCAGCTAGCCATCACCGTCGCTCCTCTTTTGCATGCTGTGTCTGACTGCATCACTGTCACTTGCGTTGTCACTGGTGCTAACGGTTGTGTAACCTGCTGGGTCTTTGCCTGATTCTCTGCATGCCTGTGGCTTCCCTCGCATGTAAATGGAAAGGCATACATAGAAGTCCCAAAACTGTGTCTTACAGTTATTTACCACACGCTTAGTTGTTGTATGGCTGTGTACACTAGTGAACATGTTTCTTTTTTAATTAAGTTTTAATCAGATGTTGCAGTCGTGGAATAACTATTGGGTCTCGGGGAAGCTGTGTTTGACATAGCGAGCTTCTCAATTGAAATATTTATGAATGAATTAGTACTACATTTTAGCTTAATTTACCCATAATTCAATCCCGCTTTAGTTGATTTATATATTGAAACTTGACTGAAAACTGTTCTCACACCTTTTTCAAGGTGGTCAAGACACAACACGGCACTTAAGGAAATACACTTTAAAATCTCTGAAGAATATAACAACGGTAATTCCCAAGGCAAATACTGTCACATCAGTGTCAGTCATTTTCGGATGTTTAAGAGACTGAACATATTTCTCTTGTTTGTGTGTGTGGGGGGGGGGGGGTAATGTAAGTGATAAACACTGTTGCAGAATTCTTCTTTTGAATAAATGCGTCATTTTCAGAAGTACTGCTCATAGCTGCCATTGCAATGCATTTGCTTTCCTTCAACCCTGCAGTGTGAGTGTGTGTACTGACAGAAGGAACAACAGACGCTCCTCATTCACTCAATGGCTGTACAGCACTGAGGGACACATCCATATTTAATCTATAGTCATTCATAATTAAAGGACCCAATCTCAGCGCTGCACTAATAAAGGACATCTCTTTCATTTTTGCACTCGTACTTCCTCAATCACTGTCGTTTTTGGGCTCCTTCATGTTTGTTGTGTGAATGCTGAGTCGAGCTTTTGCGCTACTGCTGTGTTTCAATTGGTCATTCGCGGGGGTCACACTGAACTGGTTTCCAGCCATTGCCAGCAATTGCAGGGCACACACAGACGAACAACCATCTGCGCCCACACTCACACCTAGGGACAATTAAGAGTGTTCCATTAACTTGCCACGCATGTTTTTGGAATGTGGGAGGAAACCTGAGCACCAGGAGAAAACCCACGCAGGCCCGGGGAGAGCATGCAAACTCCACGTACGAAGGTGGGAACCGGAATCGAACCCTGTACCTGTGCACTGTGAGGCCGACGCGCTAACCAGTCACCCACCGGGCTGCCCCAATGTGAGAATCATGAGGAATTTTGGTTTTCTTGTACGATTGCTTCATCGCACTGAATATAAGAGTTTGGCATGATTGAAAGTATCAAGGGAGGTGTCAAAGTCACAACACATGATCCTAATGTATTATGTAGTCATCATCATTAATCAGTGTACTAATTAACTGGTAAAGTTTTCCAAGCATATCAGATTGGAAAATGTTTTGCCTTCCCTTCCTCCCTCCTCATTTGCCTCAATCAAGTGATATGCAGCCATGATCTTCCAACAGTTTCATACATTTCTGCCCCCACACCTTTAATCCCCATCATTACATCCTAGCAATACAGCAAATATCCTATTATGACGAACAATCTCCAAGCTTCCACCCTCACCTTGTTCTCTGTTCATATCCTTTCCAGCCCACTCCGCTCCTCAGGGATTTTGGTTCGTAATTACGATGGGACACACCTTCACATCCCTCTGGCCGAGGATGCCTTTGCAGTGATATCATCATTAGACACTACTATATGCATGAGACTAAGAAGAAGCTTTCTCTTTAAAAAGATAAACAAAAAAAATATCCTTTTTCCACCATTTTTTAATTAATGCATATGTTGTGTGTTCGTTCACTTGTGATGCTTTATCCAGCAGCAACCTGATATAATATCCAACAAGCTCGCAAAATCTCCGATGCAAGCATATTTTATTCAATTCGAGCAGTTCCCAAATTACAGCACATAAATAGATGCTTAGAGGGGCTTATCAGATTTTTTTTAAAGTTTATATATATA
>NW_017805820.1:65592-75592 GCF_001891065.2 Hippocampus comes
ATACATGTGCATACACACACACACACACACACACACACACACACATCAAAAATTGAAAATGCTGTATCAAGACTGACACTCGGGTGGTTCCAAATTGTTTTTCATCTTTCAGGTGAATGCTGACCCAGGTGGACTTTATAAAAATCAAGGTCGGTCAGCATCAGAAACTAATTAGGGGCAAAAATACTTTTGGGTTATGGAGTTAGGATTTGCTTTTAGGTTGACCTGTCTACTTAATAATGCAAAACACAGTGTGACTGGATTCAAAACTAATGCAGTGAGAATGCACATAAATCAAATAAGCATCCGTAGAAATTAAGAATACGCATCAAAAAAATAAACTGTGAAATTCAAGGCACCAATCCCCTCACATAAACAGTGTGCACACAATCTAATGGTATCCTCTGACATTCAAATGAGGAGCTTCAAAGGGTTTCGCTCAAAATACTTCTGTTTCTGATACCTTAAACAACTCCACTGAGGATTGAAATGCTGAGTACAGACACTCATATTTATGCATGCACGTACACTTGGTTGAACACCTCGCACCTCAGCAAAAACACACTGATTGGTCCCAGTGCAGAGACATTGAAACTGGGATTTTTTTTTTCCCCTTGGAGATTGTGCATAATGGCACTTTTATTATATTTTTCCCCCAATATGCTTCAGTTGCAAGCTTTTTTTTTTATTTTATATTGCGGGTGCCCCATAATAATCTTGTATACACTTGCCAGTTCACATCTGCGAAGCACCACAACTAGTCCTCGTAGTAGCTATAAAAGGCATTTGGAATCAACGATATATATATGGGTGACAGAATGAGACAGCATTTCAGAGTTTCCAAATGCTCACAGTTCTAAGGGTGACACTATATAGCCTCGGATTCAATTTCACACATTCTTTGCCCTAGAGCAAAGCCATCGGGTTGAAGCCAGACGCTGACACCTCTCAGGCTGCTCTCACTCACCTTCTTTGATTTCACACAATACCACACAAAGTCCAACACAAAGGCTCTGATCACATCTGAAAGGCAAGGAGTGCAGGTTGGTACCTGGAAAACAGGATTAAAGTACCCAGCAGGCCTCTGTTTGCACATTGGCACAGCACAGAAATACAGATGCACACACACTTGCAAGACACCTTCCAATGCTGACAATGCCACTTTTGGCAGCACAGAGCTTGAGATGGAGCAATAAAAATGCATCGGTGCTGCCTTTCAAACAAGCTGTGCTGAGGACGCCCGATCTAAAGACGGAGCTTCTGCTCTCTTGACCTTGAATCATTGGAGGTTCAGCTAGCCAAACAAAGGGTAAGAAATGAAAAAAAAAAAACGTCTTCGCCATACCATAAATCCAGGTCGACGACAAAGTATATTGAATTTGACGTGCCTACCCTCCACAAAGTAAAAAAAAAAAATCCTGTTAAACAATCACAGATCTAAACTTAGTTTTGCCTTGCAGTTTACACGATTATGAGATAATAATACCCTGTTATTATTCTATCCAATTTTTGCTTCATCTTTATTGAATCCTTAAATTGAGTCGTGAGTTGTTTCTGAATGGCATTTAAAACCCCATCAAGTGAATGACTGTAGAACGCAAATTACAGGTGTGGAAGCAACTTTTTACTCAAGTGTCGATACTGTACTCACATTTGCACAAAAGGAAATGACTAAGTGCCATAGGCTCCTTCCTCTGAGACAACTGTGATGTGATCCAGTTGGATGGAACTGACCACTAACACAATGCAGTTTCAAGATGAGGTTCTAAAAATCATCGCGGAGCAGTACATGAAAATTATTATTATTATTATTTTGCAAATGTTCAGCATTTTTCTTCCCATACTGGGTGAAGCTCAGTGGCATCGAGAGATTCCGCATTTAGTCTAATTCTTGAAATGACACTCAAAATGTCACTTGTGAACAGTATAATCTGCACGTCTTGTTTCTTTAGCTATGTCATATTTTGATCGTTCTCTATCTGCTTCTTCCTCTCCTCTCGTTCCTTCTTGGAGACATTGACAGTGAATTATGCATGAACTGGGCTCGGCTCAATTCTTTTCGGGGGGATTGTGAACACATCCATCCATATTGTCACGATTGGGTTTTGACCCAAATCATGGATACCACCACATTGGCAACACAATGTAATCCGAAATGTACTTTTTTTTCTGTTTGAGATGAAAATATCCTTGCACGTACGGTACTGGTATGTTTCACGCACATTTCCATTTTTTTGTATTAAACCATCCATGGTCTGTATCGATCATAGTACAAGGGCAGTTGAGGACGTGATCCGGGTCAGCGGAATGTGAACTGCTGTCTCCACAGTTTGTTGTTGTCCTTGGCCAAGGTAGCAGTTTGAGGGACTCCTGCACAAGTTTTCTTTTAATTCCTAAAAGGTCAACTAAAATACCGGTACATTAACTAAAACTCAAAAGTTATTCGATGGTCTCAGATGTACACTGAAGTTAATATGATTTTTAGCTCAAACAAAGGTTACTCCTGAGACTCAAACGTGCAGTTTATTGCTGTCCTCCAGAATAGACGCAAATAGAAAAAGTAAGTCTCATGATGGGACAATATTGAATGAGATTCTAGCTTCTTCCTGCGGGCAAATTAGTCATTAACATATTTAATAGGGAAGGTGATGATGTCAGATTCATTTCACAAGTCTGGCATCGCACGCCATGTCTTTCACAGCTCCTGCATATTTAAGATTTGCTGAAGTACATTTCATCTCATTTAGAGTCATGTAATTGCCCTCAAAGTTAAAATATTCATCAGACTCAGCACAATTTTAGCTATGAGTAGTGCAAAAGCCTCCTGTCATTCTTGAAATAGTGCATCTTTAATGGCTTGAATGCACTCTCTGTGACACTTAGTGACTTTTCATGTTTTTGGTAAAACTGTCACATCATGTTGCAAAATTATGGCCCAAATGTTTTTGTTACGAGAGAGGAGGAGTAGAAATATTTGGTGTGGTCAGCTGAAAGTTTTTTGGGGGATTTTCCGGAATTGGTTGAGTTTCAATTAAATTAAAACTTCAGCCAAACATTTTGTTATGATAAAATACTACTTTACATACCGGTACATAAAGTGATTCACACATTTATCAGACTCACATTTTTGGGGGCGGGCCCTGCAAGTATGTACAGGAGATGCTATGTACAATGTCTATGTACCATAGCGAAGTATCTTTTTTTAAATTTTAGTTACCTGAAATACTGAAGGAGTTGTATGGATATCACAAAGTGCAAAAGAGAGGAATAGAGCAAACTGTGGGCTTATGTGAAGTGCATGTCAGTCATCCACCGGGTGTTATGTAGACTGACAGCTTCGTATTGAGTTGAAGCATGCTTGAGGCTCAAAACCAGTTGTGGGTGGACAAAAACACAGCTATTCACAACAGGCAACAATCTCCCCCACCCCCACCCCGTCCTTCCATGTGTCACTGAAACACAGCCATTCTTTAGCAGGCAATTGGATACAAATAACCGACAGTATGTACAGACCTCGGGGATGACACCCTTTCTCCAACCTTCTATAGACAGGGGCAATGTGAGCCAGAGGAGTCGTGCTCATCCAAAACATCTCATAATTTCTATCTGTGCTTTTGCAGAATGAAAGGCTGGGCCACCGTCAGCTAATGTACGCAATGTATGTTACAACAGGTAAGTGCAACTGCAGCAAGTGTTTTAGCGTGTTTATCGAATCAAATGTACATGTTTTAGAAGTCCCAATAGCTTGAAGTACTTTCGAATTTAAAGACACATTTATGGTAATATTCTCATTTTATGAATGTTGCATGAAGAAGGGAAATAAGATAAGGTGTTGAGAATATTTATATGGCGCAGTAATGTCGACTAGAGTCGTCAATAATGAAGTGTTTTGGACTGAGCCTCCAAACTGTCCTTGTGTATATTTAACTACCTCAGTGGAACCCATAAACTGCTTCTGCAAAGACCTTGGTTTACCTTTAAAAGACCCACATGAATTATAAACCATCCGAAGGGACAAGGTAAGGGTTTCCATCAAGAGAGTGACATGAGGCAAAGTGATTTGAGCCATCATCCAACAATAAAAGTAAAGTGGCGATGATGTCTCAAGAGACAAAACTTGCAGCCATGCACCTTTCTTAGGGAGTATCTTCAAACTCCGGCTCTTCATTTGTACTCACCTACAGCCCTGTGCAGTTTCTGTTTCCATTATGAAGAGGAGTGATGTCCCTTCTGATCTAAATTTAAAAAACGTATATTAATTAAAGAAACTTGACCACTAACTCTTTATTCCATTTCGTAAACATTTAAGAGACCTCTAGCAGACCCTAAACCATTTACTTTTTCTGTGTGTGTGTGTTACTTGGGAAGAAAGTGATGATGACCACATAAAGCCCAATGGAACTTATTGCAAAATGGGAGAGCAACAAGAAACCTCATGACTGTGACCTTTTTTTTTTTCTGATTACGTTGATGGTTTTTGGGAACATGCAGGTTTGTGTGTTGTTCAGTCGAAGCTGTATAAATGTCAGCCTGTCACTGTCGACGCATCACCGAGGCCAGGTGTGTTGTGACAGACAGGAGTGACATTTAACTGTAATTTTTATACCAGCAACTCCATCCATCGCTGTCTCACACACAACAAGCACATACCTCAGGGCATTCATCAATACACACCTCCCTCCAACTCTTGAATGCACACTGTATAGTACGGTGGTTCTCACATGAGTCTTCTGGGTACTGTAGTGTCTAAATATTTTCCAACACAGCACATATTTGTGTGAACTGCTATTTTCTGTGATAAGCATTAATAGATGACTGTCTCTTAACTGAACAATACAATATATGGCCATCTTGGGAAACATCACATAGGCGCCGCCTATGTGATGTTAACTGAACAATACAATATATGGCCATCTTGGGAAAAGCTCTCATATTATCTATATCCAGCTGAATATTTAAGCCACATTAGGTACTCCGAGAGAATATTAACAATATTTAGGTGATTTTCCAATCACAAACTGACGGTACAATTTCAGTGGGTAGTAATACCAGCAGCTGAAGCCTCGGCTTGGAACAGGACTACCCTGGGAGAGGAACAGTAAAGCAGATTTGGAATGCTGCCATGATGTCGGCTAAGCCACTGAGATGCTTCGTGAACAAACCTGACATGGCCATAAGGGGAATTAAGGGGATACCACACAAAACCTTGCTGTGAAGAAGGGGAAGAAGGGCTAAGAAAGATGGAGGGTGTGCTACGGCATGTCCACAAATTATCCGAACTGCAATGATTTGGTGGTTGGATATGAAAACTTGAACCTGAAACTGACAGTTGATCACTCCAGGGTGTACCCTGCTTGTGGCCCAAAGTCAGCTGGGTCGGGTTTGAGCTAATTTTGGCCCCTGAACTAGGGGTGGGGCGATGACCTACCGATTCAATTCAAATTACAATATTTGTGTGATGATTAGATTTATATCACCATTATTGATTATACTGTGATGTGTTATTTCTTACACATCTCAATTTGACATTTCGGTCCAAATTTTAGCCAGTTGACACACATGATTTGCTTTCCCGGGCCACATAAAATGACCTGGTGGTCCGGATCTGGCCCCCGGGCCTTGAGTTTGACATTAAGGTGTAGAGAATGGCTGGATGGATGCAATCGAAGTAAATTTGAAAATTCATTGTTTTTCTTTCCTGGAACCTAACTTGAGTGGTTGGAGCCCTGCCGCTTTGCATCCATTATACAGCATACTGTTAATGCGTTGCATCCCTTTAGCAACTTTGTTTGTTGGAGCTCATCTTATGTAACAGCACTGACAAGCTTAAATGGTTTGACCTCATAAGCAGCATGCAACTGTCCATATGGCAGCTCTTCATTCGTGCTCGTGGCCCTCGAGCATCTTTTGTTTGAGCTGTTGCTCTTCCTCCTGCATTAGCACAAAGTACTAGAATCAAAGTCACGCTGGGGTGTGTCGCACAGTGTCTCTGCTAAAGGGAGTGTTCGGAGACGTACGTTCGAGCTGAGCGGGGAGATCTGCTCTCTTCTTTTCACGTTGTGTAACCGGGTTCCATATCACGCAAGGCACCAGTACTGTATCGGTTGTTTTCCACTTTATTAAACTGACAAATGAGAAGCACTCGGTTGTGATTGCGTGTAGGAGGCAAAACCAACCCCCTCCCCCCCACAAAAAAAAAAACAAACATTTATCCAAATGATCCAAAGAAATTTGTATTGAATTAATCTTTGACATGACAATGTGACATCCCACTTTGGTAAAGATTTTTTTGAACAAAAAAAGAAGTTTGTTTGTCATCCATTGTGTAGAAGACGAGCAGCTGAAAAACGCAGCGTGTGGCCGAGAAAGTGTGCAGTTGATGCTCAAAATGTCAGCATCTTACTCAAAGCAGGGCTGAGTGATGTTGATTCGAACTTCAAATGTACTGTGCCTAGCGCCATGAGCTAAAACGGTATCAAATCAAAGTTAATCTCATCTGGCTAATGTTCACCAATATAGAATTGGGAAGGGGCAATTTTGGTTCGATAGGACCAGTTGCTGGCAATTTACCGTGAAAATGGTATACTTTGAATTTAGAATGTACAATATCCTAAAGCCATCGAATTGGAAGAAATGCAAAAAAAACCCCAAAAAACCCCAAAACAGATTCAATTCCAAAAAACGAATGGACAATGATGCGCAATCCAAACACAATCCAAAGTAGTTACGAACCAGTGAACCATCTGTTGCAGCTCCCTCTAGGAATCATTTAAATACATCTCACTGAATGAGCAAAGACCGAATGTAGTTAGCCTCATTGACATGGTGCTTCTGACTATGGCTCCAATAGCTCATGTACAACTGTTTATCCATGTGAGTGAATCCATCCTTGCATCTGCCACTCGACGCTCCTTTGTCCCCAAAGCTTCATTCCTCCTCTCTTACCTGCCCTCAGCAGATGGCTTACCACCTGCCCCGACAAACTACAAAGGCTGCAATTACCCTTCATGTCCAACAAAAGGAAACTCGCTCCTTATCAAATACAAGATGCATCAAGATCGCTCCTAGACCTGAGGTACCCAATTAAACAACATACACAAAAAGTAACTGGTAGGATTGCACGTCAACACATTTTTGCATACATGCTTGGGTAAGAAATTGAAGATATTAAACAAATACCTGGGAAGCTTAAACATATTCCTCTCCCTGGGATATCCAGTCTGGCATTACACAACATAAAACATGGCTGTCATGAGCTGCCCTTAGCCAAAGTACATACCGTACTTTTATCTGAATCATTTGTTGTGTTGAACACATGAGCTTACAACATAAAACATGGCTGTCATGAGATGCCATTAGCCAAACTGCTGTATATACCGTACTATTATCTGAATCATTTGTTGTGTTGAACACATGAGCTAAATAACTTTGTTCCACATCGTCTCACATTTGCACTCAAACAAGTGCACAAACGCAGAGGTATGCCATCATTTGGATTCACATAACGTTGGGCAGGTGGAGTGGGATTTCTTAGATCTCCAAGCCTTTGCACCATGATGGTGGTTATTGTCCTGTCAAACTGTGACCCCTCCTTGTGTAGAGTTGTTAGTGACTGCAAGATAGTTTCCTTTGTAAAAACACACAATTCATTACGTGTGTGTGTGCGTGTGTGTGCGTGTGTCTGTCTGCAGCCACTTTCCTGTTGCTGCTGTTAGATCTCCAAGCCTTTGCACCATGGTGGTGGTTATTGTCCCGTCAAACTGTGACCCCTCCCTGTGTAGAGTTGTTAGTGACTGCAAGATAGTTTCCTTTGTAAAAACACACAATTCATTACGTGTGTGTGTGCGTGTGTGTGCGTGTGTCTGTCTGCAGCCACTTTCCTGTTGCTGCTACTAATTACAGCAGCTGACTGACAGCTATAATATACACAACCTTGCCTCTGCCAGTTCAACTTCAAAGGAGGAAAATCAACTAAATGAAAGACCTCTAAAAACAGCTAGCTCATGAATGTTTTTCATCATAATCGTGATATTCAGAAGCGATGTCCACTTTTATCCTCAACACTCGCCCATCCATTTTCTGTACCGCATACTGTGGCCGCGGGTGAACTGGAACCCAAACTGACTTTCAACTGAAATCCACAAGTAAGGAGAACCTGATTTGATCGTTTGACCTCAGACCTGTGAGGTACATGTGCCCATTGTGCCCCCCCACCCCCTTCGAGAGACCTGTAAATTAATTACCCGTAAATAGCCAATTAGTGGATGATCTCTTCAGGGCATACATTCTCCTGTTTGTTTGAGTCCGAAAAGGCACGCCGATGCATACGTTTTGCGCAGATTCTCCCATCGACTTGTGTGCAACTTAAGCACCGTCATGAAATGTACGTACCCTGACAAATCTATCAGTGCATGCGCATCTTCCTGTGAATTTAAGCCTTGAATGTCACCGGCTCTCTGAGGACTGTATTTAGGTCTAGCGCCTCTTGAAGGTCAAACGCGCATCTTCCTGTGAAGCCTTTTATGTCACTGGCTCTCTGCAGACTGTATTTAGGTCTAGCGCCTCTTGAAGGTCAAACATCATATTGCACGCGTTGACTCATTCTAACTCATTCGTGCAGACGAGTCGGGGGCTGGGGTGGTGGGCACACCTGCCCCTTATCGACCCCCCAACAGTCATATCTGTTTCCCTCCTAAATTAGGACAGCCATGTTAATATATATCATATTAATTGATAGGAAAAAAAGAATCCACGCCGTGGGACTTTTTTTCTTCCCGTATGAAGAGCATTTCCGTGTGCTGATGTAGGCTTGGAGTTGAAGCGCAGATCACAAACAATATCGTCATAATAATGGGCTGTGAGTTACAGGTAATTATTTGTACGTAATTGCCTGTGTGCCACACGCATCGCGTTGCTTGGCAACCAGGTCAACTTTCACCCCAAAGCATTCAGTCATGAGCACGGGAGATTAAATTGCTTGCATTGGAATTATTAAAAAGTGAATGGAAAAAAAAAACACATGCTCCTCAGACCCCTTTCATCTTTTCCTAATAGATCTCGACGGAATTCACCTGTCTCAGGACAACTCCACAATCCTGAAATTACAGCCACCCTCAGACTTGACTCTGTCACGCCTCTTCGGTAGTTGCGCACGTATTTTGTCGGTGTGTCGGAAGCCCCGATTGTTCCCCACTGCGTGCTCGGTGTGTTTGGATGGGTTTGGTGTAAAAGAACTTGCAAGCCCTTGACTTCACCCCTATTTGAACAGATTTGGGATGAATGAGAACAGAGATTGTGAGTGGGCTCCTCTCCTTCAACATCAGCAACCACTGACCTCATAAAAGTTGTTTTTGACACCGACTTCCCAAAAGAATGGAAGCTTTACAGCTACAGACAAAGCACAATCTATATTTTCTCTTATTTTGATTTCCCCGTGTGGAAATATTCAATACTTTCATCCATTTTAGTCTGTTTTAAGTCATAAAAGAGGCTCATCATTCTTAAAAAAGGCCCCGAGTATATTGTTGTGTGCTCTCTATGTTGGACGTGTGAAGTGATAATTAAACATGAGCTGTTTCCCTTAAGTCTATTGCCTGAAAGTTATGATGGTGGAAAGGCTTTCAAAAGTTCATACTCCTTTCGCCTTTGTTCATTTCATTTCTACATTGACCAGATTTATTTTCTGTAGTTCACGCAACAGCGCTTTTCAATAAGCTCGCTTCTTTAAATTCATACCCAAGAGAACATTGATTTGGTTTCATTGAAAAGCGCATCCCTCATTTAATGCATGGCCTGACGATAACTTGAGCTGTCGGTGAAATGTCCATAAAAGCCAAAGCAATGAGGGGTGGAAAAAAACCCCATGATTGATTAGTCAAATAAAATAATTTCCTTTTCACTGTTTGCATTGAATTTGACTACAAGTTTATTGAAAGAATTGGTTATCGTTGCTTTTTAGTGATGTATGCATGCCTGTCTTTGCTCATTGGAGAGGACTGAT
>NW_017805820.1:78092-106648 GCF_001891065.2 Hippocampus comes
GGGGGGTAACAAAAAACGGTAAATTACAGTTTTACTGTAATCTACTTTTATTCTTTGTTTCAGATTTGCACAAAAATGCTCATGCATACTATTTAGTGATCCAAGACATACAATACATATTTATTTATATAGCGCTTTCACAACAGCTTCAGCTGTAACAAAGCGCTTTGCAGAACAGTTAACATAAAATAATAAAATATTATAACACAGCACATCACATAAGACAGACAGTGTAGTGATGGCTATAAAAACCATAATCATTGAATAAATCATAACCCCTGGTTTATTATTACTTCATTACTGGATATCTACAATGGCCAACGTGGATTCTGCAAGTCTAGCAGAACATACGCCACAGTGACTCAAATTCAGACATGCTTGCAGGCACATCCACAAACACATACAAGGGCCCAAAAGTGCAGCGAAAACACACAACGTCCACTTGGACCAAAAGCGCACACACTGGTGGCTTTGTTCTGAGCGACTGCTTTAATCTTTAATATGTTTTGGTAGCTAGTGGCTGCTGAGGTTTGGTCCTCAAGATTGCCTCGGACTCAACTGTTGTCACACCACATAGGTCAGTCCAATAACTTACCTCCCTTGAGCTGAAATGCACAAACCGCATCGGGCTAGTTAGACACACAAACACGTCTAGACACACCAAGGCGCACGGACACGGACGTATCCTGCACACAATAATATTCACACTAGTAGACACATCCAAGAAATGTCTTCCAGTGACACACATTCTACCGGATCGTATCGAATGCGATGTCAACGAACAGTACTCGGTGCGAGTGTTCACCTAAAACTTTTGAGGAAAAGCAAAACGTTATGAACAAAATAAGGCATGTCACTGCAACCGGCCTCAGACTCTTCAGTAGAACCGAGCCCTTTAAGCCCGATGCTGCGCAACACCACTCTTGCATAAAGCTTGACATTTTGTTCCCTACTGCTCACATGAGTTTCATCTATATGATACATTAAACGAATCAAATGGTGGTGTTATCGGTGTGCCAGAACAATTGGGGTGTTTATGCCTATGCATTCAGTCTATGGCACCTGAACAATGTTACAGAAATAAAATTACTTCTCTCAGTCATGATTCCTAAATGTTGAGCTGGACTTGGTCTTGATCTTGGGGCAATAGTGTGTAAGGATTTTGGATTTTGTTGCTCAAGGTTTATCATTCAAATCCTGTCGCGGACAAAATATTAATATGGCAACTGGATTTTGGAGAGATAAAACACGTTGCTTCTAGGCTCATGTTGAAAGCACCATGCCCACTCCGAGCGGGATGCAGCACTGTTTGCCATGCATGCATGTGTGGAAGTTGGTTCAATGTGTGTGGTTTGCAACACAAATTATACACAGCAGAGCATGAATTGGATTTCCCCTTGAGGGATTATAATCAGTCAAAAATTGAAGTCAAAACGAAAAACTTCCACTCAGCGGCTCCCAAGCGAACTCAATCAGGATGGTGTCACTGCCTCCAAAGCAAGGTCATTTTAAATAACAAAATGTGATTGTTTTAGAAAAATGTATGGTGAGAAAGAGGTTTGCCTGAATACCCCCCCCCCCTAAAAAAAAAATCCTGAATTAAGTGATGATTGTAATGCTGGTTAATTCCTTACAACTGCAATACTTATGAAATTCATGGGTAGCATACTTTGGAGGTGCAATTTTAATGCCCACAAATGCTTCCCTTTTCCACTTTTTAAAGGATTAATCTCCAAAGTCCTTTGCAGTCACCCATATCCCAGGGTGTTATGCATGCCACTATAAAGTCCTATAAAATATTAAAATATGGAGGTCAAATGTGTTTTACATTTTCTTTTTTTTTTTTACTACTGTGGACATTCCACACTAGATCCAGTATGCCGAATGTTCTTTTTTTTCTTTCTGAGGGATCACCACAGTGCATCAGTTTTTTCCATCTTAGCTTCTCTTACATCTTCCTCCAAGTGACTTGGGAACCAAAAAAAAAAGAACCCTCTTCATATTCAAAATCCAAAAAAGTAAAGGATGAACAGAAAACTATCTGCATCTTAGAATGACATTGGGCAACATAAGATACTAAAGGTATAAAATGACCCGGAAGAATAAAGGTTTGCATAACAAGAATGAATTTCATGCTGTTCACAAATTTCATTTATGTGGGAGGAAATAGTTCTTTATTGTATTGACATAGTGACCAAAAATGTGCATGGATCAAAAAGCCATCTAACAAGAGAAGGACAAGGAAATCCCTTCAGCATACCGTGGCCTTTAAAAAATGGATAGAGCAGTGTGAGTTTATATTTTATGAGCAAAGGTCTATGAAACAGTTAAAACTAGTTTCCAAAGTCCGAGTCACTGTTATCATAGGTAAATAATACAGTTTTGACAAAGACAAAAAAATAAATAAATAAAAACATCTGGAGATAGAAAGTAGTCTCGGGGTGCATCCACACCTGCACTGTTTGGTGCACTTTAAATGAACCATGCTTCATTTCCCATGCCGGTCAGGCAAGTGTACCAGTACACCATCGGCGATTTCTTTTTTTTTTTTTTTTTATGCCTGTGGAAAATCAACATTCAAGCCGCGGAATCAAGATTGTTATGGATTTTCTCCACGGAATCAACACTTATCTCTGCAGATTCCTGGGGGGGGACTAAACTGTTTCTTTTCTCTTTTGACATGGCATGTTTCTTCTCGGGCAAGTCGAGTTGAAAAATGTCTGCGGTTATATGTTCTAGGTCCCCCCCCACTAGTCTCAACACGATACCCTGATTAATATTGTGTGTCTAAATTTTGTTTCGTAGACACCCATATTGACCCCACCGCCCTATTAAAGGAGTGTATTGTGCTATAATTTTCGTTTCTGTATTGCTATTTAACATCCTCCCTCACTCCAAACTTGCTTATAATAATTAACTAACAACATACTCACATCCGCAATAAAATGCACAATAAAGTCTAACTGCAACGGTGGAGCCAAAGGCACAGCGGTGGGCAGAGTCTGCAGTCGAACTCCACACTGGACTCATAAATGCAGCGACAAGATGGCGATCAAAAGCTGTGTGCACGTGCGGCGATGTGACGCCATACAAAAACGTCTGCATTCGATCCTCGCATGCAATAAGAATCTCACCTGGCATATTCAAGACATCGTAATATTGTCACGATGAGGCGTTTCGTACCTTGAAAAATTCAGCTGAAGAGACGTTCGTAAGTCGAGGTACCACTGTATATACTGTTTTGTATTCTGTACTACTTGACATGACGAGTAATGTTACCACAGATGCAAGTGCTTGCAAAACATGCGTCGTATTTATTTTAGTACAACACCAATCTCACTTCAAATATTTACATTCATATTTTCCCATCTGCAATCATCCCAGACATGGAAATTCAAACAGATTTCTGTGTTTGTTTTTCTTTGTCTTCACAACATAAGTGTGATTTCCGGCATAGTGCTGTAACACTGTAAGCTCAGTTAAAAATAGTGCTCTTCAACGAACGAAAAGGTTACCCAATTAAAGGTAATTGCCTGAGAAAGGACTTGGATGTGACTGCCGTTCTTTGAGGAAAATGAAAAGAAAAGTCAATGACAATAATTGCCACTGTCTGTTAGTATCACGTAACTCTTTCTGTACCTTGCCGTCTATATTTTTATTGTCATTTAGCATGGAAATAAATCATTAGAAGTGAGTCCCTTTTTATTTGAAGTTCAATCTTTGGGCCGTGCACAAGTTCACCGAAGCATCAAGTGTCCCTACACTTGATTTTAGTCATGCTCGAGATGCCACGGCGTTCACTTTCAAATGAAGTCCTGCGATTTAAGCACACGCGCCCGCTGGATCATTCATTTGGTAAATCTGTTCCCTGCATGGGTTTCAACCTTTACGAATATGTCATTGACCTGTTTGGATTGCTGTTGTCTGAGAGCAAGAATCTTTGGCGTGATCTTGCCTGAATTATTTATTGTCTCTTCATGGGAGGATCAAAGTATTACACACTTCTCAGTATGGCCAGCGCATCACTCCACCGGTGCAAACAAGGACAACGATTAACGATGTTAAATTACTCAATAGCTCTCAAACTGTTGACATTAGTAAGGGCTTGATGATTTGCGTCTTCATCAAGGCAGTTTGGATTGCAACTGCATCTCGTTACATTCTGCAAGGCTACCTGTGAATACAGTTGGTGTGATCACTTTTGTTGTTGTTGGGGTCCCATCTCTTATGAAAAAAAGTGTAATTACAGTGTAGTTAACCAGTGTAATTACAACAGACAGACAAAAAAGCAAAAAGCTGAGAGACGCTTCCAAATCTGGAATCACAGATCACTTTTATTTCGGACTTTTTCATTTTGAACTTATATTTTCCATTTTCCTGACTTTAATACACGAAATGAAACTCTGTGAGCCCACCTCGGATACCATCTCACATTCCTGCTCCCTTCCAATTTGCTCTCATCTCTGTATCACTCTTCCCTTTTTCTGATTGTCCTTTTTTTTTGTATTTTTTTCCATGCGCGTCTCCTTCTCTCTCACCTTGTTTTCAGCTCTTTTATTCAGGCTCAATCTGTCACTCATTTTCCTGTCTCCAAACTGTTTTTATCCACTTCCACTGGCCTGATACATTATTCACATCCTTTTCTACCCTTTATCCTCGCTACCTTGAAATTTTGGGTGGCCACGACCAAGTAAATTGACAGTCCAAGTCTGCCATTTATCCTCATTTGCTGTCAAACATCTGAGTGATTCCTATTGAGGATGATGGAGTAGGGTGGACGGTTTGGAAGGAAGGGGATGTGTCGGGTCAGAGAGCTGGAGGACACCCTTATCTTTATCTCCCTCCACCAGATGTCTTTTCACTCGTCTACCTTTTAAACATGTCAAATGAAGTGCCATCAAGGTACCCAAAAATAAGACTTGCTATGTATTTACAGAGGAGGATAGAAGAGTTAAAATCCAGCATTATCATTTCCCCACCCCATCCTCCTTGAAGTTATAACGAGCAGAAATCCCCCTTGAGTGATTATTTGCAGGGCAAAAATGTTTGTGGGTGTTCAACTCGGAATTAACACACAAACACAGGCACAGACACTCACATAGCTTTGCCTCTTCATCACTCTGACCAGTGGCAGCCCCAGCGACGCAGCCGGTGCCGAAGGAGGAGCTTCATTTTCAGCGCCTTGGACAGCAACCCGTTCAAGCAGAGGAAGTGTGAATACTCGTCTATGTGGGTATAAAAATAATGACAGCACGGCATTATTATTCATGTATGTATGTCTGTATGGATGTTTTTTTATGTATTTATTTTAGCCCAACAAATACACTTTCAGAGTGTTATCCACTGCAAAAAATTGTGCATTACACAGTTGGCTTTTTAGCTGGAGGAAAAGTATATTGTTTTTTGTTTTTTTTAATTTGCATGCATCATTTGCACTAGAAACATCGGCCAGATGGTGAAACTTGATTGGTAATATTATAAACAAAATAAAATAGGCTGTGTTGTTGTAAATATGACACATGTGCCAGTTGAAAACAAACAACCCTCATTAAATGTACCTTACCCATCTCAAAATATGTCATACGCAGGAGTATACACAAAGGGGCATGGCAAAGTGAAAAGCTCAAATTTGAGCTGTTCTATAGTTTTATGTAATGTCATGCCAGGCAACTTTTTTCCCAGTTTTTGCATAACCTTCTTTCTTGTGTGGATTTTGCATTTTTTTTTCAGGTGCTTGTGTGGGTTTCCTCCAGGTACTCCGGCTTCCTCACGATTTTAGGTTAATTGGAGACTCTAAATTGTTCATAGCATGTTCTGTCCGGGCCCGCGTGGGTTTTCTCTGGGTACTCCGGTTCCTTCCCACATTCCAAAAAACATGCATGACAGGCTGTTTGAGAAACTCTCCCAGGCTCCCCAAAAGCCTGAAGTGCATAGAATCACACGTATTTTTTAATCTGAAAAAAGCAAATGCTTTGATTTTATTGACATTGTTTCACATGCCATATTAGCCTCTTGGTCGTGGGGTCACTTGTTGGTCAGTAAGAAAGGAGAAGTCAAGAAAGTATTTTGACTTACGGTACTTAAAGTTTAAAGTGCTTTCTTGGCAATGCACATTGTTTTGTTTTTTTGTTTTTTTAATAGACTGAAATAGCCTGAACTTGAGCATATCCTCTAGGCTATTAAAAAGTGCTGTAAATTGAACAAAGATTTGTACTTTAACAATTATGAAGCGCTGAGCAGCCTGAACTTGAGCAGATAGACCTGGCCTACTGTATTTCATACGTATAAAGGGCTGGAAATGAAACAAAGCCTGTCTGAGGACATTTTTACTGAAAGAGGACAATACTTAAATTAAATAGCCCGTAAAGTGCCGGAAATGTAACACCTGGGGACACCTTTACTTTGAGAGGAAGAAAAAAAAATGAAACACTTGTAAACTTGCGTGTGTACAAGCTCAAGGCCGAATAGACTGAACTAGGCTGAACTTGAGCAGATTGTATTACATGCATATCCTGTAGAGTGCTGTAACAAAGTCTGTCTGGGGACACTTTAACTCTAATAAAGACAACTATAATACAATCAGACACTTGTCTGAACCCAAATGAAAAGATGAAAAAAAATGGGAAAAGGTGAAAAACAATCCTCTTACTCAACCCCTTCATGTGCTCTTTGGTGCCACATCACAACTGTTTTCTCTCTCTTCCTCACTGTGCTACTTCTTCCAAGAGTACTTCTTGATGCCTCCCTACCACGGCGTCATGCATGGATGCTTTGACGCTTTTTTTTTTTCTCTCTCTCCTTGTGGCGGACTGGGACGGTAGCGCTAAGCCTAAATTGGGGGTCCCTAACCACCGGCGGGCGGCTATTTAGTCCCGGGCCACACCAATATTTACTTATTTATTTAAATCAGGAGTGTGCATTATCACCCTGATGCGAATCCACTTCAGTACAAGCCACTGCCTCAACCCCTGCGTCGACAAACGGTTACCGGCAGAATGTTTGTAACGCACCATTTAGTGTATGTCCCAAACGGGAACGCAGCAGATGGTTGCTGTTCTTTCAAATATCAGGTGTACCATTCATCAGTCTCTTGTGGGGGTGAGGGGAAAAAAAGGGTTGGTGACCACTGCCCTAAATGACTGCAGCTATCTACTCGGAAATAATTACCGGTACTTTCATGTGAACATTTTCTGCTATCATTTCATGGTTATTATGCTGAAAGATCGGCTTGTGTCTTAGCCTAACACATTGAAATGCAAACTCCGACTGTACAAAGTAATCCCTTAGTAAAGCCACATTCCCTCAATGCACGTACGATGGCACCCGTCTCAAGGTTAAAACGGGGACGGATGCACTCAGTTTAACCCAGCGTGATGAATAAAAAATTATAACTGCACTCGGTAAACAAGGAGCATCCTGTCATTTTGCACACATGCATGCACGCACACACACACACACAAAACAAAAAAGATGTTTCTTTCTTCCGCTCACGTGAACAGCCATGCATGAAATCGACCAAAAATCTGCGAGTCATCCATTAGATTAGAAGAGGTGACTTGTCACAATGTCACATCTAATTAAAAGACACTTCAAGTGTCTGCGTTTTACAATCTATCTATCTATCTATCTATCTATCTATCTATCTATCGATCTATCTATCTATCTATCAACCATTCATTCAGAAAAAAAACCCTCGCAACAATGACGCCGGTCATGCATAAAATTTCACAAATTCCCTTGCTTTTCCCTTGTATGAATGCATGTCCTCGTCCGATAAATTAAATTTGCTGTAAAGCGACGAGACACGCTGCTTTTCTGTGATGTTGCAATTGCATTTGGAAAGGAGGCACTTGTCTTGCGCCTCCACTTACAGGCATTGCTTTCATCAGCGACTGAGACAGAGAGAGTGTATGTGATGAGGATGTTATTAGATGTTCTGTTGGAGGAAACGGCGGTGCAGGACAGAAGATCCCACAGGGATCAAATCCAGATCGTTGCGCCGAGGGTAACGCTGAATTCTAACACGGGGGCAATAGAGAGCGGAAGTGCAATCAGGAGTTGTGCTAGCTAGGCTCTTTGTTATGCTATTGAAAATGCAATGATGTTGTTAATGTTGCACAAATGAACTTGTTTTATCCACTGACAGATCGGCAAGTTACTTAGCTTTCTTCACGGTGAATAATTTTGCTTATGGTTAGCATCATTTTAATTCTCCCAATCGTCGTGGTTATTTTTGAGGAATGCACATAGCCTACATTTTTTTTTTCAAATTCAATAAACATTGAGTCGTCTTTATTGTTAGAAACCCAACGCAGCAGTAATTAGGATGCTTGGCTCTGCTATCAAATATAATCTATACTTAAGATGGTATGATGATCAAAAATATTGCCATCAACCTATTAAGTCCAATATACCTAAATGGTTAAAAAATGGGGGGTGTCTTTGCTTGTTAAAGGTGCACTTTCAAGCAAATTATCTGCACCTGCAAATTTTCTGAAAGGTGCTGACGCGTATTAGCCAAATTGCTGATTGTGGATTATGACCCTTTATCTGTACTCTCTATTTAAGTGTGAAAAAAGGACTGTTCGACACCACAACATCCCCTCCCCAAATGTTGTATAATATCTCTCTTCTGTAATCATTTTTCCTCTTTTACACTGTCCCCTTGCTTGTGCGATGAGACCGGCCCTTCCATGGTGATGAGGCAGACAGAGGGTGATTAAAGTGGAGTCTCAACCGGTGGGAAAACTGACCTCAATCACAAGCCATTCTACCAAAAGGACATCCGCCCTTTTTTTTTTGTTTTTTTGGTTCCTCCATCCACTATATCCCTGACAATCATCCTCATTCCGTTCTTCTTCCTGACCCACTCCGTCACCATGTCAGTGCTCCCAATGTCTCATCTCCCCTCTGTCGTTTTCCGCTCTCATTTCTCATCTTTCCGTATCCACTCTCGGTGATCACCCTCGATTCGTCATCATTGCCTCTATTGTTGTGTGATGCTAATCTGCTCTTCTCTGGAGCTTTCCAGTTTGCTATCGGCTGTGTTACAAATCTTGCACTTGGAAGAAGAAAAGACAATCAACTTCCGAGGAAACGGCGCGAACAAAGCTGACTCTGATTCCTAAAATGTAGACGCTTTCAGATAACAGTATGGAATTTTTGCTTGGTTTTCAAGTTTTATTTTGATGCTTTGTAATGCTTGTTTTGCTTATTTTATACGAACATTCACTGTATATATGCTAAACTGCTAAAGTTGAACCCTTTTCTTCCGATTGATGCACCCAAAAGGGCCACTTCTTTGTTATCCAACCATCCATCCATCCATTATGTAATCCATTTATGTTCACGAGGGTCGCGTGGCGAGCTGGAGCCTCTCACAGTTTTCACATATTGCGTCTTTACTAAGCTTGATTGTATTGCCACTGAAAATTATTAAACTTCTACCTTTCCTTCCAAAATATATTTTAGAATGAATGAATGAATGAATAAATAAATACAATTGAATTTGGTGGTGTTAATTTCCTGGCCCTGTGAGTATCCTGAAGGGGAATCACTCTTTTGTTTCCTGTTACTTTTTACACTACCCTATTTTGTCGGACAGAAAGCAAAGTCTTTTCTCAGAGAAGAGGTGTGATGAAGCTGACCGTCCTTACAGTTTACACTATCTTTCCATTTATAATTAAGCAAACGTGCCTGATATAATTATTATCACTGGTCCCGTGAGAGCTCTCAATTTCCTGGTGATAACGAGTGCAACGCAGGCTTATTTTATTTATGTTCATTAGATTATATGAAGTATTGAATTACTCGGGCACCAGAGGCATTTTAGTATCTCCACTGAGCCGGAAGTGATGCAATCACGCTGGCCCCATTTCCAATGATATTTAAATCCTTTTCTGCGTGGATGGTCGAGCCAAATGGCAAGCAACTCGTGAATGATTTTTTTTTTCTTGCTTAATTTGATTTGTAAAGCATGTTTGTGTGAGTATATAAATAGGTGGAAGATGCTGTTGAGCTATTTGATCTGACTTAAGAAGATTTGTATGTGTGTGGCTATCCTGTAGTGCTTAATCCACAGTCTGCACAATCCGCTGGCTGCCAATAATTTTCTTATTTGGCTCAAGCAATCAAGCTATTTTTCAATGCAATTTGACTTTTTCTTCTTGCTTTCGCACCGCACTTACTGTACGTGAAGTGCAAAGTCTTTCCATACAGTATATTCTCAATTGGACGCAACCCTTTTTGTATTCAGCCCCGTGAACGAACACACAAGGCAGGTGATGATTCCATTGGTCCCTGTTAATGACCAAAATCTATTTCAACCAGTAGGATAGTGACTATACAAACACAGAAATGACATTTTAACCCAACTTGAGCACTTGTGAAATATGAAACTCAATGAACCAAATGGTGTTCTACAGTATAATTGCCCATAATTATCAAAGCATAATTGGTGTTATGTTAAAATTGCTGGAGTAGCTCCAGTACCTGTGTTTAAGTCTGGAGTCCATGGAAATCAGCAAATTAGAATTTCCTCCATGGTAACGCTTTGCCGGCGGCATGGTGTGAACACGTCTGCCTCACAGTTCAGAGGTGCAGGGTTCGATTCCGGCTCTGGCCTTCCCGTGTCGAGTTTGCATGTTCTCCCCGTGCCTGTGTGGGTTTTCCCCAGGTACTCCCGTTTCCTCCCACACTCCAAAAACATGCACCACAGGCTAATGGCACACTCCAAATTGTCCCTAGCCGTGATTGTATGCGCAAATGGTTGTTCGTCTATGGGTGTCCCCCGCCTACTGCCCAAAGGCAGCTGGGATAGGCTTCAGCACGCCCGCCACCCTTGTGAGGATAAACGGATTAGAAAATGGATGGATGCAAGAATGGTAATGTTTTGCCAGGCCTTCACTCAACTCCTTCGTTTTTTTGTTTGTTGCCCACTGTTTTGTCTTAAGTACAGACAATGCATACTATGTTGGGCCGAAATAAAGCCACTAAATTGGCCATTGAAGAGTGACTTTTTCCCATCATCATCACCTTGAGTTGCTTTTGTTTTATTAAAAAAAAGACAAAGCAGGAGAAACATTATTCAAATACACATTGTCCAAACTTTATGCTTCATAAGGCAGATTGCATCATTACAAATTGCGCGGGCAGAACCTTGCAGCATGTTCAGACAAAAAACAACTAAGTGCATTAAGTTGAATCTGCGTAATAAAGTAAAAGCCAACATTCATTAGATGGTCGGCAAAAGTTTTGATCATTTTTCTTGTTGCAAACAAATGTTTAACACATTTAAAATTGCGACAAGAAAAACTCTACATTGTTCTGTCACTGTCAAGATGTACATGAATTACCTCAGATTGAAAAAAAAATCCACCAATTCATAAAAATGTATAATTGTATACATTGACACATGTACAGGTTGTTAAATATTCAGCAACTGAACATAAAATCAAATTCAGACACTGGCTCTCCATGTTATAGTAAATCCTTGATCCACACGAACTGAAGTTGCCGTTGTATCAATAATCAGCTCCTGTAGATCAAAGACAAAGAAAATCAAAAGTTGCTTTGATGTTGGTAAAAAGCAGCCAACATTGACAACTATAATGAATACGTTCAGCCACCTGTGTCAAACTCAAGGCCCGGGGGCCAGATCCGGCCCGCCAGGTCACTTTATGTGGCCCCCGAAAGCAAATTATGTGTCAACTTGCTAAAATCTTAAATCATGTCAAATTGTCATGTGTAGTAAATAACGGTGAGATTTTGCAATAATTTTGTTACCCTGTTTGCACTCACTGGACCAATAATTGAACAAACTATTATAATTGACATCACATATATATATATATATCTGTGTGTGTGGGGGGGCGGTGGATACTCACCTCAGTGTCCGCATTATACTGAGGTGTCAGAAGATGTACCGTGTCAGTCACGTCCCTCAGAGTCACCTCTGTGATGTTTGTGCCGATCCCCCAGACCTTCACTATACCAAGCATCAAATGGTCGGCTTCGAACAAGCCGTTGCGGATAGTTTTACTCGACAAAGTGTTCTAGAGGTGGAAAAAGAAAAAAAAATGGGAATGAAGAGAAAATTAGTATTGTATGTTGTTTAGACTTTATGATGAGGTTGTTTGGAGGTGTGATTTGATCTTTGTTTAGGTCACATTAATTTCATAAAGCTCAACCCATGACATAAGTTAAAAAGAGTGTTGATTAAAAAAAGGAACGGATAACTTGCATCTGTGATGGCACTTTTAATGCTGAAAGCATATCCAGTTTTTATTTATTTGATCACTCATAAATACTTCGAAATTCCAATGTCTGAATATCATCATGTTTTTATTCAGACTATTTACTCCTATCAAACAATTTAACATAATTGTTGCTTTTTCGCCACATGCTGTCTGAGTAGCACGGAGAAGTCAAGTTGTTCTACTGTCTTGTAGTGAGACGTGCAGTGGTCATTTTGTGTGTGTGTGTGTCTATCTATGTATGCTTCTTCTTCAGTAAAGACAGACTGCTTGCAAATTACTGACAATGCAATCAAATCTCTATGGGCACTCACTTTAAGTGTTTGTGCGGGGATTTATGGGTAAATTAGCCAGTGGTGCTTCCCAATTTAAACCGAGACGTATTGAGTTTTCTGAGGTTCTCAGACTAGCGTTAGATAAACGGCACCTTACAGGATTGTTATGTATAAGTATGTTTGCCTGCTGGGTGGAGGGCGGGAGAGTGTGTTTGTGCTGGACGAATGGTCCTTGCACCACAAAAACGCTTTCATTTGCTTGCTTGTTTTTCATATTTTGAGCTCTGCGTCCGTAAGTGCAAGCAAGCAGCAGAACTCAGCGTACACTGCCGCCGCGTTACGTTGAAGAGATGATGGCCAAACACCGGGTTGAATATGCATGCACTTGACAGGATCCGGCCGGCCCCAATGCTCGTCACTCAAAAGCTGGACTCGCTATCGGTACATGTAGCAGGATGAGACGGTCAACCCCTAACATTGATTTTACCAAGACAAGAAAAAAGGCTGAATAAACTGCACACAGTGTCTGATGAGAGTGAGTACGCCCCTAACATATTTGTACATAAATGGCCATCCAAAGAAATTGGGTGCACATTAGGGTGGTCCATTTTGGAAAAGTTTGTCGGATTCGTCGGGCCGGGTCGGAAATCTTGTCGATACTATGACACAAGGATGTGTGCAAAATTTTATTCCGATCGGATAATTTTATCCCGTCCCGCAGAGCGACCAAAGTTTCCCCTATGGAAAGAATGTTACGGGGCTGAATGGTAGTACGGTTTCTCCCGTACAGTAAGGATTTTGTTTTGCTCAGTTCGCACTTGCAATAATTCAAAGACGGAAGACAGGAACGCATGTATTGCAAAAAAGGCAACCGTGGTTATCCTTCAACACTGGTGAGATTGTTGGTCCATGTTAACTGGTCCATCTGTCTATCTGTCCATCTGTCTATAATGTCCATCAACACTAGTGACACTGTTAGACCGCAAAAAATACGAAATCCCGCCGTGCGTGCCATCCCATGCCTACTTCGCGCACGGGTGCAACGCCCGGTGTCGCTCCACGACCTGCAGAAGGTGCTGTCGCTGTTCCTCGTCGCGCGTGATGGCGCCGCAGAACGCGCTGATGAGGGCGACGCCCCTCTCCGCAAAGTCGTTCACCACCCGTAGGTGACGAGCGCGCCGACGAGCCGTGGTGATGTTCGATGTCGAAAAGCGTCCTCAGCTCAGCGTCCAGTAAGAATTCCGGCGATTCTCGACTTCAATTGAAAGATATTAGCTCGCCAGTAGGTGACCGTTGTGTGTTAGGCGTGCGTTTGAGTTTGTCTCCGGCTGCTGAGAGCAGCGATGGAATGGTTAGTTAGTCAGGAGGTGATCGTTCGGGCAACATTCAGCCCAGCCAGTGTCACGCATGGCAAAATACACGGTTAAAATACACATGTTCACCCTATTGAGACCAGTTGTTATGGTGGAAACTTTGGCCGCTTTGCGGGACGGGAAAATATCATCAGATCGGAATGAAATTTTGCACAGAACCTTGTACCATAGTATCGACAAGAATTCCGACCCGGCCCGACGAATCCGACAAACTTTTTGTTTTGCCATGAAAATGTGGACCACCCTAGTGCACATGCTCAGCTTCAAATCCAGAGGTTGGAAAATAGACTTCTAAGTGTTGCCAGCATTGCTGCTGGGGTTGAAGCAGTGGAGGGACTATACGTCGCACGCTGAATCAAATTGGTCTGCAGGGCTGTTGTCTCAGAAGGAAGCTTGAGATTACTCACAAGAAAGCCGGCAAACAGTTTCGGAAGACTAAGCACATGACTTCCTAGAACCGTGTCCTGTGGCCTAATGACACCATGCCAAACTTACTTAATCCAAACAGTGTCCAGCATGTATGGCAGCAAACAGCCGTGGAGTACAAGGACTGATAAGCGTAGTGGTGTGGGAGGTCATTGTCTGGGACTGCATGAGTGCTGCCGGCACTGGGGAGTTCCAGTTCACTGTACCATGAATGCCAACATGTATTGTTAACACACTGAAGCAGAGTGTGATCAGATACTTTCAGAAACTGGGCTGCAGGGCAGTATTCATGCATGATCCATCCATCCATCCATTTTCCGATCCGCTTCTCCTCATAAGGATCGCGGGTGTGCTGGAGCCTTTCTCAGCTGTCTCCAGGCAGTAGGCGGAGTACCCCCTGCCAGCCAATCGGAATGGCAAATCTTGCATGATATGAACTGAAACACAGCTCCAAGATCACTACCGCCTGAAGCCGATGGAAACGGTAATGGACTGGCCAAGCATCTCTCAGGGCCAAAAACCCAATTGAGATTCTGAGGGTGATCCTCAACTGCGTGATGTCAATCTGGAGGAGTTGAAGAGAATTCCAGTGGCGACCCGTGAAAATTTGGTGAAACCAGTGTTGGAAAATGATGACGTGGCTTTTTGCTTGAAAACCTTTTTAAAATTTTCAGCGCGCGATATGTTTGTATCATTCATAATCTTTGGGTATTTTGACCACAAATACGTCACATTTAGTATTAAGGCAACTGGGAGCTAACTCTATGTTGACAAAACGTGTCCTGCATAATATTTCTCATTTAGAATGTAACTGTAAAACCTCTCAGTCCAAAAACTTGTAATCACATGGGCCCATGAACGGACGCACATCTGTGGAAATAAACATGCACACGCACACACATATGCAAACACGCACACACACACACAGGCGCGCATACGGTCTATGTTCAGCATCATCCAAAATGGCATGCGATGTGCTAATCTGCAAGGCAGCTTTGGCCTCGTTGTCCAACTTTGCTCATCTCCTCACATCTGCCCGTTCACGCTCGTAGGCACACAAACACGCACACATACACCGAGTCTTTCTTTCTGTTCCTCATCCCCTTGGCTGACAGACAGCGTGTCTGCTTTATCGCTGTGTGAAATTGCTTTGGAATGAGCCTGATGGTAGGCAGAGGACAGCCACAGATGTTTGGCACCGGTCGCTGTACGTGTGTCTAATATACAGTGTGCGCGGGTGTGTATGTTTGTGGACGTCAATCTGTGAATGTGAAGAGATTAAATGTATGCTCGTGAATGTGTGCCTGTGTGTAACAGAGTGTTTTTGCCTGGATGAAAAGAGAATGGGGCCGGGTCGCATCAATCCGAGTGGGTTTGTGACACGTCAAACTGAAAAGGGGCGTGCTGAACTCACTTGTGTTCATCTCAATGTTGTAAATGTGGTGTGCAATATTGTTTTATACAATCCCTCCTACCGGCTTTAATATTTTTGGACTCAATGACGATGCATTGCTGTTTTTGCTACACTCCCTATGGTACGGTGCTACGGGATATACACATAGAGGCACATTTTTGCATCATCATCATGATGTCCCGCTGCAGTGGGGACAAGTGAATGTAACGAAAGGATCATAACTGAATGTCCATCCTAAATGGCAAACACAAATAAGTCATCCTTCCTAGGATTGCCACTTCACAGTAAGATTTTGAAAAAGGCAACTTTTAACCCTAAAAGAAGTCACACAAATTCCATTCCCATCGTTTGGATTCATTTCTGTGAAGGTGACTTACGACCTTTCGCATTTACCATCCACTGCTCTCTGGGAAATTGAATTAAAGTCTTGCTGCTTTAATCACAACAGTGACAATGAAGGAAAGAAGAGACATTTAGCCTCTGAACTCACCGATTCGACCGCACATGAGGTCAGCAGATATTGTCCTTTTTCAACCGTGTCTGAGGGGAGAAATATAATTGTGAATTGCTGAAACTGAAACCGCCACAAGCAAGAAATTGATCTAACTACAGTCTCAACGGCACTTTACCCGTACATACTTTTTTTCAGCTTCAGAAAATTGTATTTTTCTCCACCAGACAATTACAATAAATAGTACAGTAAGGTAACAAAATAAATACTGATACATACATAACATACATACGATAGCAAAAACAAACCTCTGGAGTGTCATAAATAAAAAAAAAAACGCTGACAGTGGTAAAATGGATAACCAACAACTGACATTGATGCTGAGGGGTACTTTGCACATCTGCTTGTCTTGAGTTGTCTTTTCGTTCTCTCACAAAAAAGAAATCTCAGCACTCTTTTCCACATTTCTCTAACCACGCTCTCTACTGAAAGATCTCCGAAGGCTACCCGCAATTTTTATTTTTGTTCTTTCGCTTTTTTCATTTGCACACCCACATGCACAAAGTCCTGCCCGAAACTAGCGGTGGTGGCCTTCTAACTAGCTGCAGTTTGGGTTTCTTCACCTCTTAAGCCACCACACCACACGTGTGGCAGGTTAGCCGTGATGACCCGGCTGTCGGGAGCACAAGCTGAAGCGATAAGCCGGCTCTGCTCCTTGCCGGAAGGCCAGGAAAACCACCCAGTGTGGTCTGGATGAAGCTCAGAGAGCTCGAAAAATCCATCCAAACTTTTGTTTTTCTCCTTCCAGCTACCTCTTTTCTTCTTTTTACTTTTCTTCGTGTGAGACTCCGCTGATCAAACATAAGTGGGAACTTTGCAGCCGACTGGGGCTTCAGTTGAGTGCACTGATTGAATGGACCTTTTGTCATCCCAATGAAGAGCTTTGTTCGTTAGAAATTGTGTTTCCTTTGATACGAGCATCTAGACATGAGGGTATACTTTTTCGAGATGCCACTATATGCCGCTGGCGTACTGTGGATAGAAAGGCAAAATAATAATGATGATAATATTAATAATTATTATCATTATTATACAAATTATAGTCATTCATAATAATGCTGAATATATATACTTTCCCTTTCAACCTACCTATACCAGACAATTGTTTTCTTTATGCGCACTGAACCGAAAACCAAGAGAACAAACCGAGATACGAACTAAACCGTGGAATTTGTGAACCGATCCACCCCTAATACATACATATATGCATGCATGCACATACATGCATGCATGTATGCATTAAACAAATGGGAGTGGTGGAATCTACACTTTGGTATACAGGGTGATCGGTTGCGGCCCGGGATCGTCACGTGCCGGAAATAAATCAACTTCATTTTGTACCCCGAATATTTCATTTTTTTCCAAGAGTTTTTATCTGTTCTTAAGATGAAAACTGTCTATCATGCTTCCACGTGAGTTCTCATTATTTACCATGGAAAGTGATTTTTGGGGGGAAATCTAATTTCCATCACTGTGATTGATACATGTGAGCATGAGAAGTGAGAAGTTGTCATTCCTCTAATCCCAGGAGTAGACATTCAAATAAAAAAACAAACCAAAGCAATTAGACTCTGAAAAACTAGTAAGTGGATGTGGACATGTATGTGACCACATTATTTTTCTTTTTTACTCAATAGAAGATTTTAGATTCACTTGAGCAGTACGGTATTTTTTTTTTTTTTTCAGTCGAACTGCACGAGCGGTTGAACATGAAACATCACACATTTGTATGCCCTGTCCAATACGTGGTAAAAACACTTGTTGCTTGAAAGTGGAAATGGCTACTTAGCTCATTGGGTCAAATGAGTCATGAATTACAATTTATTCAAAGAGCAGTTTGTAGAATGAGGAAGCTAAGAATGGACTGATGCGCAGCTTTAGTTCATGAAAGAGGACCAATTAATGTGTTCCATGGACTTTTAGATTTGTAGTGGATCAAGGGCAGAATTGCTGACCATGATAAACATTTCTGAGTCCATCTGAATGACAGTTAAACGCATTGCTTATGTTGAAACTCAAACAAAAAAAAAAACAGGCAATATGTCACTTGGGTGAGTGGAAAGGCAAAAAAAAAAAAAAAAGACAAATTAGGCCGGATATTGAAAAAGGAAGGAGAGGAGGACACACAGGAAATTAATTCATTAATTTCTATAACTACCCTTCTTTGCAAAACATAATTCCTCACATCTTTTTTTGAATGCATTGAAACATGACTTCATGTGCCTATTTATCTGGGAGTGCTCTATCATGAAATGTATTAGCAGGAAGCAGAGGCGGCGGAACAACTTTTGGAGTGGGGGAAGGGGGGGTGCACTTCCAAAAAATAAGTCAAAGATAAATTAAAGATAAATTACACATTCATGTTGGGTCATTGGCAAACATTTCGTTGAAAAAGAACAGATATTTGTGTGCGTGTGTGTGTGTGTGTGTGTGTGTGTGTGTGTGTGTGTGTGTGTGTGTGTGTGTGTGTGTGTGTAATTTTTTTCTTTTTTTTCTTTTCGAAATGTCTACAGCCTTCAGAATTTGTCAGGACAAAATAAAGCAAAGATAACACTGTCAAGTAAATCTAAATGTCAAATCTCGACATTTGGAAGCAGCAAGGTCCTCACTCTTACTCACCTATTCCGTCGCCGTCGTCCCAGAAGAACGATCCATGAGCAGTCCCATTGTCACTCAGGGCAACGATCAGTCCCAAAGGATTCTTTCGGCTGAAAGATAAGTCCTGGTCAGGGTTGCGGCAGTGAAGGACAACTGCTATATCTATAACATTGCTGGCAGGGACGCACCTGAGCTTGACTTCACTCAATCACTCAACATGCAACTTATTGCCTTTCTCAAGCTTGCATCCAGACCGTTCACCACAACCTTGGTTGGGACTCGAGTGATTTTTTTTTTTTTTAATCAAAAAGCAGACATACAATTTCTTGGAAAAGGCCTTTATCGATTCATATGTGATGAGAAAATGTTCTTGACAGCATCCCACAATGCTTTCCGATTAATCGCTTGTGCAGTACAGTAGCGTCAATAGCGTCATCTTGTTATTGAACGATCCACTGGTGATTAACCAAAACCTTCTTTCCTTTGTGTTTGGATGAGGCGTTAACGTGGCATGCCAATATATTCAGCCATCCATCCATCCATCATTTTCAACACCAATTATCCTGAACAGGGTCGCAGGGTGTTGCTGGAGTCTATCCCATGCGAAATCGGGCGGAAAGTAGACTGCGCAGTGGTAGCCGGTCAGTCGCAGGGATCATACAGAGACAAACAACCATTCGCACCCACATCCACCCCATCACTGAGTGGGAACCGAACCCACGCTGCCCGCACACAATTCAGGCGAGTGTACCACGACACCATCGGCGTTGCATCGCCAGATTCATGTCCACTGTATTTGTGAGCTGTTATTTGCTTTTACCTGTAGTATGTTGTGTTCTCTGGTTTTTGCCAAGGTAAGATGTATCCTCCTCTTATGTGAAGATTGATGTGATCCATAGGGGTGAGCATCCAAACCTTTTCGCCTCGCACTTTGACTTCTTTGGCCTAATTAAAAGGGTGATAGTTGCATCTCATGAACAATCTGTCCAAAGTAGAAGCTTCAAGTTCAAAATGATAGTTGACAAAATAATGACGGGCATGACCAAAAAGGCATTGCAACGTGGGTGGCATCTAGCCAAAGTTTAAGTGGATAGCAGCCGTAGGACCCCAGAGTTTCTTTCGTCTTCAGTCTATTATTTTGCACAATACTGTTAAGCGAGCATTACACCTCATCATTTAATGTGGTTATTCGACTGCTTTTATTTAATGGTATTGTTTGAGTAAGAAAATGGCTTCAACTTTTATTGATGCCTCTTTCTTCCTGATGGGAAAAAAATATATAATGACAGCTTGGTGATGAAATAAATTGTGTTGCAGACATGTTATATTTTAAGTGAAGTACTGTATTGAAAGTAAACCGTACTGTGCCTCCAAGTCAGTCAAAGCGTTACTACGTGAAAATGTTATAAATCCACTGATACCAACCGCCCATGAAAATAAAAACCTCTGAGGTGTCGAATGTAATCATGCAACAGGGCAACAACAAATCCCTAGGATTTTCTACATATATCATTACGCGTATGGACTACTGGCGTAAAATATGTTTGGACCAAATGCGCTTCACTTTCAGATATATTTTAATCTTCATTTCTGATTAGATATTACGGTACAATATGTATAGCCTTTCCCATTCACTAACATCTGGTGACAATGTCATTGCATGATGTCCAGGTTGCTTATTGTTTGGACTCACCGTATGGAAGTCATACCAGCGTGCATCAGGAACATAGGCTTCGACACGTGTAGCGCCCTGCCGATCACAAGGCCAGGTGAATATTGAAATGGAAAAAAAAACAAGGAGAGAAAGTAACACAATACAGTAATAGCAGCAATTGTGTGTGCGTACCGGGTCAAGGGCAGGGGTGATAAGAAGAGCAGGTCCCCAGAGGAACTGTTTGTAAATGTCCCAAGTTGTTCTGTCATTCACAAACCTGTGACACATCCATAAAATGTAGGTTAAACAGGACGAAAGAAATAACTGCCAACAATTTCAATTCAAATGTAAATATCATATTCACTCATCGGTTGCTATTTTTTATGTATCAAGTACCTTGAGTTTGTGTGTAGGAGGCCTCTATTTGAGGGGACACGTGTCCATTCTAGTGGACACCAATGCGAAAAAGTCACCCCAAACAAATAGTGCACTTACTCATGCAGAAGTGGTCTGACGACTGTGTTTCCTTTGGTATGAGCTTCATACATGAGCGTGTACAGGTATGGCAGAAGGCTGTAACGAATGTTGAGGACTTTCCGAGATGCCTCAGCAAAGGTGGAGTTCCAGGCAACAGGATCTTGTCTCTGAAAACAACAAATGCTCAATAAAAAAAAACAAAAATAATAATGATAATCATACAGCCACAAATATATGAATGCTTGGGTTTTTTTCCCTTCTATTTCCCAAGAAATGAGGAAAGTGTGAACTTTTATTATTAGAATCCATCCATTTTCAACATCCCTTTGCCTGAACAGGGTTGCGGGGAGTTCCCGCAGCCTATCCCAGCTGACTTCGGGTGAAAAGCAGAGTACACCCTGAACTGGTCCCCAGTCAGTCACAGGGCACATATAGAGACAAACAACCATTCACACCGTCACCGAATGGGAGCCGATCCCACGCTGCCCGCACACACAAGGCAGGCGAGTGTACCATGACACCATCAGCGACTCTATGAGAATTTAGATCATTGAATTAAAACCACCAGAAAGCGCATGCTGTGTATAAGAAACTCTCAGATACTGCAAAATTATAATTAAAAAAAATAGACAACATCCACAGAATCACGATAATGTACATAAAAGGTTGAAGCTTAAGTTAAAAGTAATGAAACTGCTATAGACTATTTCAAAACGCATTTGCAGACCGTATAAAATATTTCCAACAATGAGGTAAAACATATGAACGTTAGGTAAGTGAGAAGATTTACTATTTAGGGCATGATGATGATGATGACGATGTCTGTGCGGGTTCCACAAAGTGATCAGCTCCCATAATAGAAAACGGATGGATGGATGCATTTGTTTTGTTAAAAGATCATAGTTCTCGACCTTGGACGGGTGACAATGTACACTTTATCTTTATTGGTTCCGAAAGCAACTTTTAGCAGGGGCAGAAAAGCATTATTAAATCACTAATCAATCACTACTGAGTATGATTAGCCTAGTGCAGTGGAACATATTGCCTTCACAAGATATTACCATGACTACTTCTCTTCGATGGCTCGATGAAGATGCTGATTAAAATCATCGCCTTTTAAAAATTGTTGATCCAAAGCCTCCCAAAGTGCTGACTTGGTGTGGGGAGTAGTTATAGATGAGATGTTTGCATATTTTTCTCAGCAGAGTAGTCCAATGGTTACATACCGCAGACATAGACGTGACTGAATGTGAAACGGTACTACGGACTTCTGACGCAATTTGAATGTCTTTTTATTTTTGAGGTAAGGACTTATCTGGGGCGGCACGGTGGGCGACTAGTTAGCATGTTGGGCTCACAGTGCAACCAGGTCAGGGGGTACCCTGCCCTACTGCCAAAGACAGGCTCCAACATGCATATGTGACCCTTGTGATTAGAAAATGGATGGATGGATGGGTGCGTCTTAAGATACAAGATAGTCACGCCCTCCTATGTGTAACCTTCAACTCACACCCTCATGCTAAGCAGTGTGAATTCATGTGTTGAATTCATAATCATCATCTTAATAAAAAAAAAAATACACTTCAATACTGTAAATGGTATATTTCAACCTGTGTCTAGTTAAACTGCATTGTGACCTAAAGATGAGAAAGCTTGCAAGATGCAGGAGAGATTGGTGAATTCCTTAATTCCTAAAGCATACAGAAGTGTGCCCCCACGTTGCTTTTCTATCTGATTCTTTCTGCCTGCTGCATGGCTGCCTTGGTCTTTTCCTCAAAGTTTTTGATTCCAAGCTACAAAACTCAGATCTAGGTGATCATCCTCCAAATGTTATCCCATTTACAAACCATTACACAATTGCTGGAATGATGGGGTTTGTGTGTGCGTTGGTGGCGGGGTGGGTGATGTGCAGTGGGGCTCGGATCACCTTGAGAATTCAATTAGGCCCCTCACCCCCAATATATACGCACACTCTCACTTACACACACACACACACACACACGCACACACACACAGTCCCGTCGAGTACTTCAGACTCCATTTCAGAGAAATTTTGCCTCGTGGGATCGATCCCTGGACGGACCTTATTGGATTTCTTAGATGTGTTCTAAAGCTCTTAAAGGTCACTGGAAAAATGAATGCCAACAACACAACACCAAGCCAGTGTATCTCTTTGGAGATGTGTGTGTGTGTGCGTGTGTGTGTGTGTGTGTGTGTGTGTGTGTGTGTGTGTGTGTGTGTGTGTGTGTGTGTGTGTGCGTGGTGTGTGTGTGTGTGAGTGTGTGTGTGTAGCTTTGTATTTTTTTGCAAAAATTAGACTTTCTCCCAGGGAACAAGAACATGCTCTGTTAGGCTTTCATCTTTTCGCTGAGCACCTGTACTTGGAGTGATTATTCAAATCGAGCGGAACATGTTAGGAGGTCAAGCGCAATTCAATCAGGGCAATTCAGATTTTGAAACACGTGCACCAATCATAATGCATGGGAAAACAAACAACTATATGAATTAATGAATTCATTAAGGTGTATTGCGATTGACATGGCTCCTCTAACGTCATGTAACTTCAGTTTAATAATATTCTCTCACAATATTATTCAATGCTTGTTAACGCTAGTCCTTTTTGATTAAAGACATATTATTTCAACTTAAAAATTAAAAAAAAAATTGTAAACTGTACCTCTCCAAGCTCCTAATGTAGTATTCAAAAATATTTCCATAACAAAAAAATAATAATAATACAAGCTGTTGTTTGAAAATAGTGGCATTTCTCTCAACAGCGAATCCTTACGCTAGTCGTGCGCCATAGCAAGCCAAGCTTTCATCATTCTCCTGGGAGTTTACTCACCGGATTGCCCTTGCCGTTATGGTTACGTGAATAAGGATAGAAGGCACCCAGTTGCATCCAGCGAAGGCACATCTCATACTTAGCTGTATTGAAGAACCCGCATATGTCTGCTCCAGTCTGAAAGAAAGGTCCGATGAAAGAAAAGAAGTGACAACAGGCACAATCAACAATCATTGAAAATATATTCAGCAGGAGTAACACTTGGACTATGAGTATTGAAAAAATAGATGAGATGCAATGCTTAATCAACAGCGAATAAGCTAGAAGCCATGCTAATTGCTAAGTTAACCTATGATTGACATGGCTCGTGCGTTTAACACCAGAATGGGTGATCGAGTACACTTTTCACAGACATCTGGCTGTAACTGAATTAATCAAAGAACATCCAACTTTGAACAGAAAAATTGCAGTTAATGAGTGTCTGGACACAAAATTATACTCGCTGAACCGAAAACTGGAAATGAATTAATGTATGTTACACCCTACATCAGCCAGGAGGAATGGCCTCTGAGGTTAAAAGTATATTAATCTAGTTAAAAAAAAAAAAAAAAAAAAAAAAAAACATCAGTCATGTTATTTATTTGTTTTAACAATAATTTTGAGGTCTGGACAATAAATGTCCGCAAAATTACAGTGCAGTCAATCTTATCTTCTTTTTTTTTCTTTTTTTTTTTAATCAAGTTATTTTTGCTGCTAAATACAATGTGAACTTAAGAACGATTTACAAAAACAAAACCAATTGTGATTTTTTTTTTTTTTTTTTGGTCATATTGTCAGCTTTTTGATATTCCTATTTAATAAAACCCTGGTTTCAGGTGCCTGGGCTTAACCTGCGGGGGAAAAAAAGAAAAACGCGATACAAAATTGGAAAGTTGCTCCTCAAATGAAGTTGCTGATTCACAAAACTGCTCCGCAAATGAAAAGGAAAAATAAATATTTCCAGCCTCGTAATGTAAAGGTAGCGTCAGGTGAATTGAAGATGATCTCTGATCCCCCCCCCCACCCAAAAAAAACACCCCGCCCACCACACACACACACACACACACACACACACACACACACACACACACACACACACACACCAACTGATCATCTTAATGCATATTTGTAGCAACCTGCTTGTGAAAATGTCTTTTTATTGGAGAAGTGACCTTTTTTTTATGTTGACTGACAACATTAAGATCCTTCCCTGCTGTTGTAACAGCATGCCGTACAAGATGTCCTTTGATCAAAGTGTGCAACAAAATGAAATAACATTTCTGTGGCCATGTAATCTCCTTTTAGCAGACAAGGTCACATCAATAAGATTATGTCTCATCAAAAAAAAAATGGTGATACTTACATAAGGGATGCCAAAAAGACTGAACTCCATCATGCCTGTGAGACAGGAAAATCTTGTGTGACTTCTACAGTAAAGGTCCCTTTTTTTTTTTTTTAACCACAAAGGTTTGGTTGTGCAACCCCATGTTTTTAGAACCAAATATGTTTGTCATGGTTTGTTAACGGTGTAATTATTGCATGTGTTTGTACGTCCTGTACAGTACCTATGATGGATTTATACAACTGGTCCCAGCTGGCATTGTTGTCACCCAGCCAATGTCCAGCCCATTTTCCACTAGAGGGGTAAGTGGACCTGGTCACCACAATACCTCGTCTCCCAGTCACATTCAGTAGGGCACTGTATGAACCAGACAAAACATTACACATACACAGTTATGCATTTGAGAAAAAAATGTACATCATTCTACATGATAAGCATTTTGTGTGAAACACTACACTGCCAAAGGACCCATTCATTTAATGGAAACGTGTGTGAAAATTAGATCCGAATTGAGCTGCGTTGTGAACATAGCCCGAGAATCGAATTCTGACAAAAACACATCATATATCTCACTCATAAGTAGGCTTCGTGTGGGACCAGCCGTAGATGCTGTGGACATCGTAGTGCCTGACTGTTGTCCCGTCGCTGAGTATCTGTTCGCTGTTCATGCACAGAGTTTTATGATTTAAGCCAAGATGTTTGGAATCCAAGGCTGTGAAGACAAAGACACGAAGCGCATGCAGAGTGAAGAGTTATTATTGCTTACAACAACAAAATGTTAGGATAAGATGCATGACATATGCTGTTGTGCATGTCGTACGTGGCATATATGGAGGCTTCTCAAGCAGAGGGTCACCGAGGCAGTTCCCCCCGGCTGTACCATGTACAAAACTGGCAGGCTCATTCATGTCCTTCAGGGAGGGAGAAACATTTGAGCACGGAAATCTCAAAGTAAAGTGGATGCATTTAGGTAACATAAAAACAAGGTAAGTTGATGCTATATTCCATTTCACTCACGATCCAGAGGCCATCAAATTTCATAGTAGTCTGATAGAAATCCATGATTTCTTGATGCCACCACTTTGCCGTTGCATTACGGAAGAAGTCAGGGAAGGCAGTGAAGGCCCTGTAGAGCTGAGAAGACATGGTCACTAGGTAATGAGTTGCGGAAAGTTAGCAGGTTTCAATGCGTCGTCGTAACTCGTCGAAATGTGCACATGCTCTGTATAAGTTCCTGTTTACTCATACGCAACAATACACAGTGCAGTGGAACCTGTGGAAGGTGAAAACTCCAAAAGTTAAATGATGAACCACGCTTTATTTGAAAAATATGCCTCAGCGTAAAATAAAACATGTGTGACATCACAAAAGAAGTCGTCACCTCTCCTGAAGTTATTGAGCGGGGGTCTCAAACCTCCCTGCCATTTGCTCCTACTAGAATCAGTGACGATACGCTCTTTATGGTCTGTTCACGCTGAACGGGTTGGGTGCAGCTGGATGGCATCAGTATGTTTTACTTAAAACATTGCCTGTATTGGCAATGAAAGTATTCTGAAGACATTAATTCACATTATATTATTCGGATGAGAAAAACGTGTTTTGGAAATGAGAACAACCGTATTGTGTCTGACTTTGAATGTTCCACATTCACAATAAAATAAATACCCAGTATGCTGATTCTCTTTTAATTATACCTCTACTTGGGTGTCCCAGTCCAAAGACTCATCTACTGTGACGTTTGGGTAATCTGGCCAAACCTGCAAGGCAATAATGACATCAACACATATGTGCATACATGCCGTATATAGAGAGATATATTTGTATTTTTTTCATTTCCATACGGCTATTCAGGCCAACTTACCTTTCCCCACACAATGTCATCACTCAGTGTTTTGGGCCATTTAATGAAGACATCAGCTGCATTACCCCTCTCAAATGCAGGATAATCAGTCTCATTGCCTGAAATGGCTGGGTCCTGGAATTAAAAAAAACGGCAACATCATATATCCAAAAAAGCAACGGTATGTACCATATGTATGTCCTTATTTTTTTTCCATCAACAGATGCATTTTGTATATAGTTATGTATGGTTTTCATTAGTCCATTTGGATGCGTTAACCAGAATTTCAAATTTGGGGATTACCAGAATGAAGATGAACCTCATGCCCTCTTTCCTCATGTCATCAACCAGGGAAGGTAGACCAGCGAACTCTGGGTCCAGGACAAAGTCCAGCTGCCGATCCATGTAATCAATGTCCGCATACTGCACGTCCTGGAGATTCCAGTTCGAAAAAAAAATTAACAATCATCAAACTATGATCATTCTCTTTTAATTAAGTCGGATCTAACTTCAGGATATCACTGTGCTTCAACCTGGAAGTGCATTTTAAAAAATGCATGGATACTTTCCATTAGACTGAAGATCTATCGAATTATTGTTGAATGCTTGAACTGATAAGAAATAGCGAATACTGTATACTATTTCTCTGAGACGCTCGGTCACTAATGAACATACTGATATTGAATGCACAATATCTGAAATGTCTTGTGTTATAAAACTCAAAAATTTCATTTGGGAAACAAAACTGCTTTAAAAAAAAAATCCTACCGCGCAACACAGGTTTGCGAGTTTGCGTGCACGTAGCAAAATTTTGTTTTTGCATCTGGGGGCTTTCACGGTCGCAAACGGTGGCATAGGACAACTCTTGTCACTCGGTGAGATACAGGCTTAAGATGGGAGTCACTTCTCAAATAAGAGGCCATGTTTCTCATTATGACGTGCTCAATAGACAGACAGGTGTTATGAAAAGGTGTCTGTAATTAACTTTATTTTAGTTGACACCACCATGAGTCACCGTAGACATTCTGACCACAAGTTACTCTGCCTGCAGAGATGGCATCTTAAAGTGAAAGTACTGCTCCAATTATTAGGTTTTTTTTTTACCATATATGCCAGGTTATCTTTACAACTGAGTAAAGATATGCCCCAGGCAATGGTATGAAGAAATACAGTATACCACACGTTTCGTCTAAAATGTTTTATATTTTAAATGTGTACTCGTGCATGGGTCTCGAAGGACTTACGTAGGGAATACCTGCGTCCCTCATTTGTGTGTATAGATCTGCTATCTCCTTGTCATTAGCATATCCATAGCGACAGAGCTGAAATCCAAGGGACCAATAAGCAGGTAGAACAGGTCTTCCAATCAGCTATTACGAAAAAAAGCAAACGAGGAAGTCAAAACATCAGCAGAAAAAAACGTTATGGAAAAACGTGTGTGTTTGTGTGTGTGTGAGATAGAGAGAGAGAGAGAGAGAGAGAGAGAGAGAGAGAGAGACACACACACACAACACACACACACACACACACACACACACACACACACACACACACACACACACACACAC
>NW_017805820.1:106698-106897 GCF_001891065.2 Hippocampus comes
TTAGACTGTCCAAATGAGGGAGTGCAATGAAGCGAAAAACTTCCAGCTGCTGCAGTCCATCAACGGAGGCCCAGGGCCAGACAGGACACACACACACACACACACACACAGACACACACACACACACGTACATACAGGCTCAAAACACAATGTCAAATGTGACTGTCAAATACACACACACACACACACACACACACAC
>NW_017805820.1:106963-226963 GCF_001891065.2 Hippocampus comes
TATATATAAAACAAACAAACAAATCAGGGAAGTAGGAAGACTTACAGCAGTGTACTGCTGCACCACATTCTCAGGTGTAGGTCCCAGGACCATGAAGAAATCCAGAATGCCTCCCACAGTTCGATAGGTTAAAGCTGGGGTAGGCTGAAAAGTCACATCTGTGTTTGAAGAAAGCAAGAATTTTGTTGTTGTTGTTTTTAATTGTTTTAGCATATTCTATTATTTTGCCCTGTGTGTAAATCTTGGTTTTGCTCGTCTGGGTATGATGATGAACAGCACATGAAAAGCAAATACATGAATTGTATGCATTTACATAGTTACATTTTATTCACAATTAATGAGCGAGTGCATTCGATAATGTGTGTGCGTGTGTGTGTGCGCGCGTGTGCGTGTGTGTGTGTGTGTGTGTGTGTGTGTGTGTGTGTGTGTGTGTGTGTGTGCGTGTGTGTGCGTGTGTGTGTGTGTGTGTGTGTGTGTGTGTGTGTGTGTGTGTGTGTACTCATTCTCGGTGTGGTACATTTTACTAAAAGACAAGTCCAGTTGAAATCTATTATATAATGCAGTGAATTAATTTTACATTTTCATGGAAAAAGGAAATCCCATTTACCCCTATTGTTTTAACCAATTGGAGTTTGTGTGTGTGTGTGTTGTAATATGTCCATCCATATACCACAAGTCCTCATTTGGGTAATGGGTGAGCTGGCACATATCCCACCTGAATTTGTATGAGAGGCCGCCCTTGACTGGTTGCCAGCCAACCGCAGGGCACAAATAGACAATCACTTTCACACCTCGAAGGCAGTTCACGATAACATGAATGTTATTGGAATGTGAGAGGACGCTGGAATAACGGACAACAATCCCGGAGAGCACAGGGAGAACATGGATGCACACTTCAAACAGGCGTGAGTCAGCATTCCAAGACCAAACCTCATGGTTGTATCCCAAGCATGGAACTTACTAATTCACTGTGCTGTTTATTCTAGTAACATGCAATTATTTTTAAAATCTATATTTTTCCAAACATAAGTTTGTGATTCTTTTTTTTAACTTACATAAATTTGCACAACTGTAGAATTGAAGAAAAGGCAATAACTAATTAATATTTGAGTTTAGCTCCGAATAGAATGCTTGCAAGGCGATTGATTAGCAATGCTAATTGGGCTCGTGCTTCCACAATTGCGATTTAAGACTGACCTATAAATCCGCCGTCCACTTTGACATGAGAGCAAACAAACTCAAGTAAATACTTAAGATTCCTAAATCTAAAGTGTGGTTGTATATAACAGCATGTTTGTTTTTAGCTGCAGAATGGTGGTGTCTGTTGCTTTGGCTATAAATAGATTTTAATGTGGGGATAAAAAGAATCAAGAAATGTTCGTTGAGTTGCATTGAGCTTTTAGAAGGCTTCCTGTCATGCACGATAAAATATTCCATTAATATTAATACCAACAGTAAATGCCCACTGCATCCATGTCAAGGCTTATGCTGACATAATGTGTTTCATCAAGCGTGTGTTTGGATATGTGTGTGTGCGCGCGCGCTCGCTCGCTTGTACGTGCAAGTTCTTATTTCCTCTCACCCATTGCATTGCTATTTAGCAGCAGCACACCATGAGCATCATTAGTGGTCTCAAGGCCCATATAGAATGGGTGGACTCCGTAGCAGTTCATCTTGTACTGTAATAAAGAGAATACAATCAAGTTTGGGATTTTTATTTTTAATTGCTGTGTTGTTTGCATGCTTGTCCAAGAGCATTCTTGTCAAGTGTTTTTTTTTGTCAGGGTAAAAGCAGTGCTAATTGTAAAATGCGGAATTTTGAGATTTGCATACCCAGTTGAACATGACCATCAGACTATGAAACAAGATGGATTGGGCAACAGGGGACGCAGTGATTTGCTGGAGACAGGAAATCTGCCACGTTGAGATGTCAACATCTCTGACAAAAGCTCACGGGCATGTCAGACTTCATCAGCTTCCTACTCTACTGGTACCTAACGGAGCTGTTAAAAGTGTGTGTGTGTGTGTGTGTGTGTGTGTGTGTGTGTGTGTGTGTGTGTGTGTGTGTGTGTGTGTGTGTGTGATTACATGTAGGGTGGGCCTGGGTTTGCGTGGGTGTGCATTGCGTTGCCATCTGTTTGACATAACTCAAGAAGAAGGAAAAAGGGTTTTTTTGGTAATGCAGTGACGTCTACAATCACTGTAAGGAGCTTGCGTTGACACAGCCACACCGCTGGTATCACATGATGACCTGACAGGGCACATCTTGGGTTGAAAATATTTAGTATTCAATTAATCTATACCAACCCCTTTGTAAACCCATATGGTGATGTGGATGGACATCCTATTGTTTGCATTCTTTGGCTCTAGGTAAAGATATATTGTTCTTTATCAGATCGAAAACAACAAGAAGCTACCCCAACTACAATAGTGTTTGTACTATGTGAAAGATGCTATCATCTTAAAATGATAAAATGCAGCTTTTTGTAAGATACTTACACCAGGAGGCTGGTCTTTGGCGAACATACCCCAGGTGTGATAGTTCAGGTCATGTTTATATGTTAAATGTTCCGTCTCGCCAAAGCCAAAGACATACTCTGATGACAGAAGTGTTGATATTTGAATAAACATGTCGGAGAAGGTAAAACCTGGCACAGAGGAGTCCCAACTGAGATAAAGTGACAGAGACATCAATCAGAGGCATTATTGTCAAAAGAGTTATTCACATCACAATGTTGAACACAACACAGTTAACGCCCAAGGAAGTCATTGTCCATTTTCAGATGGATTAATTAGCAACATTTCAGCTGACACAAAATAATTAGAGAGGTCCCAAAATATGCAAGAGTTGCTATATTTTTTGAGCATTGTAAAGATTCCATTTTGTTCTTAGCTGCAAGGCACTGCCCCTCAGTTTTTTTTTTTGCTTCTGAATCCGATGGCACTAAACCTGGAGTTGCTGAGCTTTTTACGAAAATTGCAGATTTCCTCATACGCATGGAGCAAGAACATAAGTAAGTGTATTTTTTCGTTGCCCGTATTGACAAGTTTTTTTAATGCGGTATCACGATTTTCTTACGCGGTAATTTTCACATTTTTGCAATTATCACATTTTTACATAATTTTCAAATTTTTGCGTGATAGTTTTCACAGTTTCACGTTTTTACATCAACGCTTTCACATTTCGCATGATACTCATGACATTTTAAAATGATAACTTTCACGTATTTACATAAGAATCACGTTTTTACCTAAGTTTTGTATTTTGTTTTGTTTTATTTTTCCTGGTGAGGCAGCAATATGCTTCCGGACTGATGCTGACTTCAGTGCCGGAAGTCACACTCAACGATGGTGTGAGTGCGAAGAATTGACTGTCATTGACTGGCCGCGACCAGTCCAGGGAGGGTTACTTTGATGTCTTATATGTTTCAAAATAGTCACAAAAATGCAAATCAGCATCATTTATAACATACACTAATTGGTAAGATTAACCGTAAGTAAATTGAGCCGATCCGGCTAGTCTGAAACAACTCCGCTTTCACTTGCACTCACATCACGGTCCCTGTGCTTTTCCGGATGACCTGGATGCCAAATGGATCACTTTTATAAAGGACCTTGTAAAGCCGTCTGTCCTCATTAGTCTCGGGAACAGGTGGGACAGACAGCGGAACTGGAACCTCATAACGAGCTGTGGCTGGGTCCCAGATCTGGACAGAAGGGCATATTAGTTACATGTGTGGCGACCACACAGGATGGTAGTGCCGGTGGAAACAAAAATTATTCGGTATAGGGCCAAATGCTATTAACTGATAAACTAAATCGACAAAAATACTCAAACAAGAGGCCCCGTTGTAGTTCGGTTCAATGGTATTCTGAGGGAACGAAGTTGTCCAGTTCAGCTATATATATATATATATATATATATATATATATATATATATATACACACAGTATAATATACCAGTTGATTTCAATAGGCCGTGTTAACGTAAACTTCAGGATGGTAAAATACTGGACATGAAAGGTGACATGGCACATGGACAAATAAACAGACCTTGAACTGCAGCATGTTACCGCTGTGGTAGGTGACCTGAACATGGAGGTCATCTATGTCAGGTGACTCAGAGCGGCTCCTGCTCTGGTACCTTTTGTTCCGAGTGATTTGGAACCAAATGCCAGACATGGTATGCTCATTTAGTCTGACGTGGTATCCGTAGTCTTTTGGATAGAAGCACCAGGGAACTCGTTCAATGTTGCTTTGCTGATCAAGAAGAAAGCAGATTTTAAACTTGAGAATGGAAACGTGAGTTGCAATGGGGCATTTTCTCCTAACCTTCCAGATGCAGCCTCGGGCCTTGCACTTTGCCTCATCTGCATGCTCCTCGGGGTGGCAGTCAAAGCGCTGGTACTCCTCTTGCGGCACCTCCCAACGCACGAGATACGTCTCCCCCAGAGTTAAAGACAGATGTCGTAAGACCAGGACCTGCATTTGAGTGGGAGTTGCAAGTGGCAATATTAGGCGAAAAGTTGTCATTGTCGGCACTGCAATTGAATGGCAAACAATCTACACAGTGGTCTGCCTTTCAATCACAATCTGGGGAGTTACAGGTTCCAGTATTCCCACAGCCCTGAACCCGGTAAGATTTTTATTTAATTTTTTTGAATGAGCCTCATGCCGCCAATACATTTGCAGAGATCGTCTCGTCACATCTGACCGAAGGATTTACCGCACACGTGACAGTGGACCAATGAAGCTGTCTGGGGTCACGCTTAAACTTCCTTCGCTATCAGTCATGACGCTTTACATATCCTTGTATTAAAAACACCGAACTCTTTCTGCAAGTTTTTTTTTCACGCCGAAATATAGGCATTTAGGAGCATCTCAATTACCCTAAAAAAACACATTAGAAAATAAAAAGAAGCACGCACGTTTTCCCGTTAGGCAGCGTATCTAAATGTACCACATTTCTTTTGTTTTCTATTCAGTAAAACACCGCTGAGAACAAAGGTAGAGTCGAATGAGGCCAATTCTTCTGTACGGCAAAGCTTTGTGCAGACAGGCTTCCTTGAGACTGACTAACGGATGTGCTTGATGTTGTTTGTGCTCCCAATTAAGACGCATCTGTTAATTTCCAAAGCTGCTTTAACGGCCTCTATGGGGAACTGAGTTACAGCAAATCTTGGGGGAGCTCTACAGTCACAGTCCCGCGCTCAAGTTTCTTGATCTGTTTGCTCCACATTAGTCATGTTCCTCCCAATCTGTCCTTGTCTTTTGAAGTCATATTCCTATTATTAAACGGAGTCAAAATATTTGACGGGGAACACCCAAGCGCAGAAGTTCAGTTGGGACATACCATACAGGCAAGATTCAAAATTTAAAGCAAGAAACTGGAGTGAAAGATGCAAAATGCAGTGAAGGTGTCATGAGATGACAATTCAGCTCTATTTAACTAAAGGTGAATGCAGCGGCGTACTTAGATCAGATTCCGGCCAGGGAATATTCGTTGAGCTTGAACAATTAGAGTTTAGAACATTTTTGTCCTTAACTACCAGATAATGACGGCGTAAAATTTGATAAATGCATACTGTGTTTGACCAGAAAACCTTGAGCATGAAAGAAAACACGTTTCTGTCTGGGGCAACTACCGACAATATTGGTTAACTGGGTGTTTTCTCATTTTATAGACTCTTGTCTTGTGGCCTTTTAACTCATAACCCCGTTCGCACATGAAAGGATTGTTGCTCTTAGTCATTTTTTTTTTCCCTGCCTCTTTTTATATAAACACCCGCCCACCGTAAATTGTTCCCATTTCTCACACTTAGTGGCTAACCTTGAAATGGTACAGCCAATACTGTAAGTCATCCACCTCGCATTTCTCCTGCATCGGCGCAACACTTAACTCACCCACTGAGTTCATCAAATATTTTTTAAAATTGAAAGTAAGCCATAAATAAAAGCTGTGTCAAATACTGTCTGCGCAAAATTATAATAATACTTGGCAGGAGTACATATGTGTAGAATACACAGCACTGCGTGCCATTTTTATATTTCTGTACCCGGGCAACATTCATCAGCATCACATGGCTGCCGGAGCGCAAATAAAGCAGCAGCTCATTGAACGTTAATAATACGGTGCATACGTATGTGAATGTGGATGAATATGAATAGACAGTACCTCCTTGGCTGCATCATACTCGATGCTGGAATCTGGAACAATTGTCGTGGAGTTTTCATGCGATCCAGAGTCCACGTGTGTCACGGAGGCAGACAGAGGAGGATGGGGAACGCCTAAGATTGTGATGTTCTCAAAATGTAGGTTGTTGGGATCCCTGTAGCCAGCATGCATCACCTGCATGGTCAGCACCCCCTATGAAGCAGAAAAACCAGAGCGTGATTGACGTCAAGCCAAGTCCTGCAGCCATTATTGTTTTTATTTCATAACTGGACAAAATGCCCACTGCACACACAAACTCCAGCAACCATTTTCGCTGTTATGCCTGGAAACTTGACACCCGTCATCTTGAGCAGAATAACTATCATCAGTCACCAGAAATATACTCATTTTGAACTTTGAATTTCATTAGATGGAGTGTAAAGGCTGGATTGACAAGAAAACAGGTAGGCAAGGAAGACTTACATAGAGAACTGTGAATTTGTAGTGGATGTAGTTGCCTTTTTTAAGCGTGTCTGTGAAAAAAAAAAAATAGAACAGATGTTGGAATTTTTCACAGTGATTTGACAGAGCCGGCGTTCTGTCACACCGAGTGACTGACCTTCATTTATTCATCTGTGTGAGCAGAATGTTTAAACAGTTCTGGTATGAGCATTTTCATTTTGTAAGTTGCACATCCGTAATGGAAAAGCGGTATTCATTTATCAATCAAAGTAAAACAGTCAAGTGTCACTGAAATAGTGATTGACCTTTATATGAATGAGTACACGTTACCATCATCCTTTCAATACATATTGTAAGATTTGGATTTTGTCTGCGACTCACAGGGTCAGTTGATAGCTCAAGTATGAATAAAACGATACACAAAAGCGCTTAAAGCTGACAGAAAATGCCTGACGAATGGTAAAGTGACATTAAGTGGTTGGCCGTGCTCATATTTGGAGCAACGTGAACACCATTTGAGTAACATTACCTCTGGAATCTCCATCATCCCAGAATAACTCCCCAGCGGCTTGGGCTCGGTCGTCGAGAGCAATGATCAGACCCATTGGATTGCGTCGACTGTACATCAAAATAGGACGGAAACAACTTTTCACATTCATTATTGAACACGCAATAGAGTCTCGGGACATTCCATTCCATCTTTATATTACATTGCAAACAAACACGCATACATCTTTACCGTTAAATCTGTCGTAGCTAAATATAGAAGATGTTTTGGATATGTCCTCTTTTTGTTGTTAACATTCCAACGTAAGCTATGTCAGATGAATAATTCAGATTTGTGAGGAACCAGAGGGTCTTGCCAAGCCTTCAGATGACGAAAATTGATTAAAAGGCACCTCCGTGTTAATATCTATAGCATATTGTCTGGATCCCTTTTTTTTCCCTCCAGTTTTAGGCATAAACGATGGAGTAGTTTTTTTGCATCTTATGCAAGTGTCACCAAGGGAACAGGGTGATTAGTGCACGCCAGATCTCCCTCTCCCAGCAGCATCTCCCGGCATTCCCAAGAGAGATGATCTGTTGTTGATGTTCAGGTTTGCCACGGGTATTCTTTTAGTTCGACATCATGGAACGCTCAGTGCGACTGACTGACCCCTAATTCCATGGGAATGTCACCTTTTCCCAATCACAAAGACTGACAAATGTTCATTGGTCTTTCCGGGGACAACCAACATGATCAAAATCGTCCAATAATTTATAGTTACACTTTGAGCCTTGCCGAGAATTTGTAATTGCCAATCACAGGGCTATAGATGAGGCTTCTCCAAGCTCCATCTTTTCGACTCCCTGATGAATTCTTCAATCAAGATAAGCAGCTTTCTCTTGGTTTAAGACGTGGACCCCAATTGCCCTTATTGGGCATGGGGGCTCTCAAGACCGCCCACAGACACACCGCAGGGGCTTTTGGTTCAATTTGAAGTGTTTTTCGGAGTCTGTACCTGTACGTGGTGGTGACAGCTGGTTTCTGCGTGGGGAGAACTGCGCCACCTCTTATGTGTAAACCAAGCTTGTCACCCGGTAGATGCAGCTGAATGTTTTGTCTGCGCACTGCCAATGGCTTCATCTGATTGATAAAACAAGAGAATACGTTATATACGGATTGTCTTAAAGCCGATCTGAAGTCCCATACTATCAGGACACTAGATCATTTTTCTTTGCATACAAATGTCGCCTCCTTTTATTAAAAAGCTTTTTGAAGAGTCCTCTTCAGTTGCTCTCACTCTCTCATTGCTGCCGAGGCCTGGATAGTGCACACTTCATTTCCGATCTCCTGAGGCCTGAACTTTTATTGCAGGCCAAAACAATTTAAAAGGATCTTCTCTCGATCTCATTTTATTCACCGCCCTATTCTAGGTTCTGTTCTCCTCTCATGTGATGCTCTAATTTTCTTTTTGCTGTGTTCCCACTGAGGTGTGTGCCATTTTATGCAGTACAGTGCTATGGCTGCATGTGAGTGTGTGTGTCTCTGCAGTTAGCTTATCCACACTGACAAAAAAAAGTCCTTGCAATGTTCTCAATTCAAACATATAGATTATTGCCCGTGATTGAAATGTGGTAAACTGTTCAATCAATGTAGAACCTGATCAAATCAAGTACCCCCCCCCCCTCTCTCTTCTTTTTCGACTCATATTGTGGCTTCTCATTTCACTTCATGTATGTCATTTTCTCTGTTAGTCTGGTACTCCTAACTAGATAACCACAAGGGAACCAGGTCAAAGAAACCAGCAATGACATCTGCAACAACATCTAATCATCCATCAGATCAGGCGGCCACTTTACAATTCCACTGTGATGTCCAAAATAAGATCTCAGAGGGACTCAACGCTTCTTTTATCTCTCTGTGGGGAAGACGGTCTCGCCATTCTCGTCGGCACCGCTGCTACCACTTTATCATTGTCTCCAGTCTTACGCCGTCTTATCTCTTGTCTCCCAGTCCCTGACAAACAACTTCAAACATGGACGTCCACGTGAAAGTGTGTTCGTGGTGTCTGCTAATGCCTCTAATACTCATAAAGCCCATCTGCAATCATTCTCTCGAGCACTACATTTACCATTTCATTGCACCTGTAGAATTTCTCGCACTACAAATTAATCCAGGAGTGATGCAGCAACAAAGAATCCAGTTTAGCCTATTCGTGATCCCTTTCCCCCGTCGAGACAGCTTATGATATTTAGTCTTTGTTAAGGCTTTATCAAGGAGATGCTAATTTAGCTCCATTGACATTTGTGAATCGCTTGTTTTTTTGACCTGGATTACACCATACCGGATGATCATGTCTTCACAGAGGCTTAAATCGTGTAATTGCTGTGCCCGTCCGTCTACATACAGGGTATTCCAAGTGAGTATGCTTATGTATCTAAGAATAATAAACACACGTTTGAATATTTCGATTGTTTTTCTCCTGTCTCTTTCCATCACTGATATCAATCTCAGTCAGATTTCATTTTTAGTTTCCAAGATGAGCCTAATTATAAATACTGGAGGATTTTTTTTTCATGTTGTCAAGCAAATCACAGTTTTTATGGATACTGTGGAAGAAAACAATCACTATTAGAGGAAATGTTAAGTGAGGCAAATTAACCGTATTAAGAAAGTAGCTGTTTAAAAAAAAATAAAATAAAAATCACCGGTGAACAACGATCAGAATTTGTAGCAGCTGATGTCTTTGAAGTATCTCGATGGAGGATCCAAAGGCTTGCAGTCATACATAAAGCGGTATTTTGGCCACCCTTAAACAATCTAACAGGGGAAAACTTTTGCAGTGGGATCATAAGTACATGCAAAATTAAATATGTATTGCTCTATGAATCAAGTTGTGTACATTTTAAGAGCATGATGATTGATGCATTAGATTACATTCATTCAAATGACATTACAAGAATTCTAGTAAATAATCCATCCAAAAAAAACTGTTGAATTCATTCGATCATCGGAAAGGTGAGGTAGTGCACAATAGAAATTGTATTTCAAAATGGCTTACCGTCTCGTAGTCATACCACAATGCATCCGGGATATAAGCATTCAACATAACCACACCCTGGAAAAAAAAAAAAGGTGGTTGTCATGCATAAAAAATGTCAGTTTCAACCTTGATCTATTTTTATTTTTTCTTCCATTCACAGTTTCGCGGTCTGAATTACATAGTGCAAAGAGTAATTTCTTCATCTTAAACTTACTGCCCGTCTGCTGAAGTACACCACAAGGGAATCATTTTCAAAATGTTCACATCCTGAGACATAATTATCTCAGATAAGTCATTTTTTAAACATTTTGTTGTGTGACTTCCACACAGCTTCTTGTGACATTTCAGTCTGCAGCGCTACAATGCAACTCGTGATGGGAAAGACCACATCAAGTGACAACTGTCGACAATTTTTTGATGGCTCAAGATGGCCGACAGACAAGAGCAATCAATAGAAGAGCACCAGGCCTTTGATAGCGTTGTCAGATCATGGCTCTTACTGACAGAGAGGAAGGCAGTACACAGAGAGCATTGAATGAAGGAGCCACCCCAACCCACCAAATTATTAATAACAGGAGGTCAGTGGTGTTGAGTCACTGTGCCCATCAAAAGCATGTCAAGTGTCATCTCTTTAGCAGCATGTTGGATGTTTTTTTTTTTTCACTGAAGACCAGACAATAAAAAGATGAAGCTACATTATACAGTCTTAATATTGTAAACGGGGGTACAATTTCATTTTATAGTGCCATAACAAAACAATAACCACGTAAAAGACATGTTAAGCAAGGAACCGTATTGATGTAGGCATAAACACATTTGAAATAAGTATTGTCATGTGCAATTATTATTACATGTGAATGTTACAAGACAACACACAGTATCTATTGCATTGGACTGCAATATCGATGCTTGAATTTCTAACATTTGCAATGAGTGGAGGGGCAACGCTTATGAAAGATGAACATTTAATCCAGGTCACAAGGTTTCCTGGTCGCCTCGCTTACATTCCCAAAATAAGCAACCACAAGGTAGACCGCAATTAATTTTTTGTCGAAAGACTTGTCAAAATTAACAGTGGTAAGGAATAAAAACTGAAGTGGAAAATGACGGTGTGGCCGGTGGGCAGAGGGGGTGATGGGAAGCAAGTCAATAGATCAACCCTGTTTTTCACAAAGTTACTGCAAGGTTACTGCAGCTACTGATCTGAAGGGTGGTGCTCGAGCATCATTAGAGCAATGAGCAGGCAGATGGACAGAATGATGAACGAAGAAAGACAGTGAATTCAAGTTAATGTAGGATAGAAAATGAAGGGTTAACAGAAAAGAGTGGGGATTAGGTCTTTCATTACTTCGTCCTCAGTACTCTACCGACACCCAAGATTTTATTACGACCTTTTGCATTTGCAGCCTCCCTGATCGAAAAACAGTTTAGTGGCTGAGCCCCTGACAGGTGTAAAATACACCGGCCCATTACGATGACGCCCCGCAGAGGGATAAAGGAGAGGATGGTCTGTCACTGTAAATTTTTGCAGTCACTGCCTATTATTACTTCAACATTTGAAGATAGTGGCTGGGACGGTTGCAGCTACTCTGCTGGCCTACCTGTGAGATGCAAAGATGTCGGACGTGAGAATTGACAATCAACGGCAACATTTTCCATGATAGTAAGCATGTGGGTTTTCCAGCTGGACAACTTCCTATTAAAGAACTCGCCAAAAAGTTTTGTCGTCGTGGATGTGTTTGAATCCATGAACTAAAATACCTCCAAACCATAATTAAATGAAAGTTTAAGCTTCAGCTGCCCTAAATTAACATCTTTTTTCCCTTGATGTTCCAAGTGTCCTTTTGACCCCGCCCCTCCCTACCTCCCCAAAAAAGTCCATCCATTTATCAATAATAGATCGACAATGAGTTAAAATGTGAATATTTCAGTTTGTGTGCTCCTAAATTTTCTCCTTCCAGCCCTAAAATTATACATTTAGGGTTATTAGCCTTCTACTAAAAAAAGTTGTCTGGAGCCCTGATATATATATATGGCGGATTTTTCACATATCATTATGTTAAGTGAAATCCATACCGACAATAGATAGATAGATAGCATATACTCAACTTTTCTGCGACCACACCAATTGAAATAACTTGATACACCTTTGAATCCAATTTACTTTCCACCAATCCATAATTAACAAGGGGCCATGCTAAAGTGCTCATTAATCAGGCCACTTTGACACGACCGCAATCTATGCACATACAGATGCCCGTACAGCGCAGAGCCGTACAGGAAACTTACCACTTGCACATTACTCTGCGCGCTCGCACACACACTTCCATCTACACTTCTAATCTGCTTGTAATGAGGTCAGTGCTCTCATTAGAGCTGAGAGAAAAGAGGGAGAGTATGAAAGAGGAAGAAAGAGGGATGAGTGGAGGGGAGGGCAACAAAGCAAATCCCGTGTCATGTTTTCCCAGTGGAGGTCAATGTGTGTGTGTGCGTGTGTGTGTGTGTGTGTGTGTGTGTGTGTGTGTGAGAGAGAGAGAGAGAGGGATGAGCTGGTCATCCAATCTCTATGGCACATATGGCATTAAAAATGTCTCATTTGAAGTGTCCGGGTCTCAAGGGTTCAGTGGTTGTCGTGAACGGTCCAAAGACATGTGTGGTTGCGCAATTGTTTGTTGACTGTGTTGACTAACCGTGTCCAGCACAGGAGTGATGAGCAGGTGTTTCCCCCAGAGAAACTGTCGATCCACACCCCAGGTGGCACTGTCAGAGTAAAACCTTAGAAGCAACAGTGAACAATGAAATATCAGTAACGCGGCAAATTGCACGGAGAGCTTCTACAATAGAACGCTGTGAAATTCTATGAAGATATGTGCCAGTCCCTGAACTGTTAAATTATGTTTTCCTAAGAACTGGATGTACAAGAATGGTGGAAAAATTTAAAAATTATGAGAAGAACGTGTTCTTGGATTAAAAACAAATAGGGGCGGGAGGAGGAGGGGGGGTGGGGCATAATACACAACTGAAAAATGAAGAGGCTATTATTCAGGTGATATATCGTGACTGCATTTGTATTTTGAAATGAATGCATACATTAATATGAATACACGTATTCTTCCGAATGAAACATTGTACATTTCCTGGAAGTCCCATTTGTGTGTTGTGGGAGTCACAATCTTCAAAATGACTTACTCATGCATGAGGGGACGCACTACGGTCTCCCCTGTGGTGCTGGCTTTGAAGAAAAGTGTGTAGAGGTACGGCAGCAGTGTGTAACGAATCCTCAGGTAGTGTTTGGAGCTCTCCACCAGAGCCGAGCCTGGCCCATATGCTGCTGGATCCTGAGGCTGCAGACAACATCAATTACTCAAACTGGATTTGATGAGCGAGGACCTCACTTCCCCTCTGATTTGTTTTAGGGGAAGCACATGCATGTGTACCTACAAGTCAGCCTTGCTAGTTACACAACATTTCTCACATTTACAAACGACACGGCTTGTTTTCATTTCCTGAAATGTTGGGGGGTTAAAAAAAAAGAGTGGTGATCAGTTGACAGCTCCGCCCCTCTCTTCACCCGAGTGTGTCCAAAACATGCGGCCGCAAATCCGCTGATACAACCACAAAGTCAATCATCGAACTGCGGCCAAGGATGTCCTGGTGCCAAGTGCACATATGGACACCCTTATGTTTGAACAAATGATTTCCAAATTCAACGATCTCCTCTGTGAATGAATAATTGGTTGTTTTTAGGGATAAAAACTATTTTCAATCAATTTGACAACCCCTTCCAATATTTCTGTCCCGAGTACTTAATTCTCTTCTACAGGAAAACATTTCATTCTGTGTGATATACAGTATACATGTCAAATGGATCTTTTAATAAAACAAGAAAAGTACAAACATGACTCAAGAGCACTCTACCCTGTAGCCCTGGGCATTGTGGTTGCGGCTGAATGGATAGAAAGCTCCCACTTGCATCCAGCGACGGCATAATTCTTCACTTGAGTCATCAAAAAATCCACAGATGTCAGCTCCAATCTGAAACGTATGAACGCATTAAATGTCAAATCTTTATTCTTGATTAGTCTTGCTGTCTTCCTGTGATAAAACAGCATCCGTAATGTTATGGTTAGGGCCAGAGGTATTTGGACGTAGTCCATCACAACGAAGTGGAAATAAAACCGTCACCTACTTATTGGCATTGACCATTAAGGTGCCTCAGTTTTGAATGATTTGCCAAAATAATAACCGCATTATTTAATACTTCAGGGAATGCAGGCAGACCGGTCACTAAGAATAACTTTCATCTCAGTATGCAGCATCACAAAAGCACACAATAACCTAAAAATACGAGAAATCTTTAGTGGTTTGTTTCATTGCAAATCATTTGTGGTTGTGCAAACTCATTCAGAACTGCACCGCATTGTGTCTCTTGGTGTCAGCTCAGCTCTTGACAGACAGTAGATGAGGACTGTGATCTTTATTTGCATTGATGACACAATGCAAGTCTAAGAAAAAGACTTTCAAAGGCCACTTTGAGACTGCTTGAGTTCTATTTTTTTACTCTTGGCCAGATTTTACAATAAACCCACTTGGTGGAATCGATCAAAATCCATTCTCTCTCTTATTTTCCTTTCTGTCCCCAAAGTATGTTAGCAACATGTATCGTGTGTATACATACAGATGATTCTTACATTTAAATAACACAGTCATACCTTGATGGCATATTTAAGACTGCATTAACTTTGTGTGTGTTTCACCAGACCCATCACCACAGGTGGGCCATAGAGATCCATGCCCACCCACCAAGATTCCTTTAACCCTTATGAATGCACTTTCTTGATGATTTTGGCAAAGATTGGCATGATCAGATGCAATATTTGATCTCAGGGCAACATGACTTCAACTGCATCAAAATGCCTTCCACTACCGGAGTTTTGCCCTGGAAAATGCTGTAATGCTTGACAAGGTTCTCTCCACAGTGGGCCCCACCACTTGTTTTCTGGACCCTATACCAGCCTCGCTTTATGGACTGTTCTGAGAAGAGCTTCTCAACATTATAAATGTCTCTCTTCAGATGGGCACCTTCCCTACTGCCTTCGAAAAACTTTGCTAAGCATGTGGTATCCGGTCATCGTATCCGATGTCAACTCGCACCGAAACAATCATAATAGCATGTTGATCTTGAGTGAAAGTTCAGAACTCACATATGGAATTCCAAATAGACCGAATTCTAGCATGCCAGGGATTGCCCATTTGATGTCGTTCCAGTTGGCAGCATTGTCCCCCAGCCAATGACCTGAATATTTCCCCACACCTGGAAAGGACGAGCGGGTCAGCATCAGAGTACGGTTGCCACCAAACACATGCTGCAGAGCCCTGAGGTTAACAGAGAGAAAAAGAATAGAGGTCAAAGATAATGGCTAATGAAATAAGACACTTAGGACAGGTGGTGCGGTTGCATGCACAGCCATGAGATTGTCAATGTTGACACAAAGGTATCTACATCATGTTTTTCTCTTGAAGGAAGTCAAAGCAGGATTGTTTTACTCAAAGATTCGGAATGCTGATGACGTAACAGCACAATTGTTTTCTGCTTTCACCTAGCCAAATACGAAAAAACTGTTGATAATGTTGATAAACTGATTCGAATGATTTTCATCCATCCTCACGAGGCTGCGATTTGGACATTCTGGTGCCCATTGTTGTCGATGTAAAGCCAAAAGAAAAAGTATTGCTCTCATTCATTTTCAACGATAATCAGTACCCCATCAAAACGTACATTCAACTATTTTTGTAATTCGATGGTGTATTTTGATGCGAATTCCTCATTGCTCTCAAGGGATGTCAGCCAGTTGGCTTCCAAAGCACCAGTTGGCAAAATACAAACATTGATTCTGCACTCACTTTTCAGTCGCCAGCACCATGGAGTAGCCATAGAGACTGTGAACATCATAGTGGTTCCCCCAGGCTTGCTTGGCATCCATACACAGAGTCTTACTATACATCACCTCATCCTGAATCTCTGTTGGAGGGAGAGATGATAGCGGTGATGGACAGGAATGGATTCAAATGGTGAGCCTGTTTACATAATCATACTAATCTACTAACTGAGAGTGATGGCCCGAAATGTTTTTTTTTTTTTCCAGTACATGATTTGAGTCCATTATTAATTTTTTGTACATTTGTCATGACACAAAACTCAAATCTCCTGTTATTTTCTTAGAATTTTCTTGTCTTGTTGAACATGGAATGGATTTGGGCTACCTAGACAACCATTAAAGTGTTCATTGACGTCACTTGAGTAACTATTATTGTTCCGACGACTGGGAAGACCCGGTCAGCCAGAATAAGAACAATGAAGATTTTATTTTGTCCTTTGCAAATCTGGCTGTTTTTTACACCGCTTCCACTTGACCCATGCAAATGTGAAGCATGAATCAATCATTTTAACGGGTACACAGAGCAGACAACAAAAAAGTCAGTGTCTTGGGGATTCATGTAAATGTGTTGATCAGATTTTGCATAAAATGGTCGTTACCCTATGCAGCACACCACATTACATTGTTTACATGATCACTTGAGTAATCAGATGTAAAGGGTGAAAACGACTCAGGAGACAGGCTCTCGAAATGCTGAAATGCAGTCGATTGCTGTAGAGACATTGGATGGGTGGATGGGAGAATGTCCCTTACTTGGTGTGTAGGGAGGATAGTTCAAGTTGTTATCCGCACAGCCCTTAGTTGATCCTTTCTTGAAGTTTGCCACTTCATTCATGTCCTGCAACGGGATGAGTCACACTGATGAATCACTCTACCTTTTAACCATTGCAGTTGCAAATAAAATGATCCATGGATGACACACAAAAAAAAATAAAAATCCAAAATAGTTTTCCCGTATTGGTAACACGCGCTTTGACCTTGACAAGAAAGTAAGCTTCATGCAAATCGGTTGTGAAAAGGACAAGTTATGACTTATTTTCAGTGTTTAATTACCTTAATTTTAAATTGCTTTTAACATTCAATTACTTAATCCAGAATTTTCAAACTCACTATCCAAAGGGCATCATGTTTAATTTCCTGATAGAATCTCTTATACTCGTCAGTCCACCAGTCAATGCAGTTTTGGCTGGTGTAGTCTGGAAATACGGTCTCTCCTGGCCAAACCTGGAAAGGACAGAGAGAGTGTAGAGTAAACAGCAACAGTCTTACAAACAAGAGTGGGAAAACAGCATAAGAACTCTAAAAATGGTTTTTAAAAAATGATATGGTAGAACCTGAGGAAGAACAATATTGAGAGGAAAAAGTATTGGAGCTCTCGAGATGTGACCATGTGATCTGAGTCATTCTGTATATCATATCAGGGAAAATGATCCACTAAGAATGAAAGCGATTCTACTTCTTGGTCTCTGTGCGTAATTGATGTGAGAGAAATTTCCATGCGGACAGAGGGAATCTCAAGGTTGGTTCACTTCACCCTGACTTACTTCACCGCTAAAGTAAGTCGTTAGAAGCCTTGAATCATACCATTAATATGGCCAGTGCGTGAACACACACACACACACACACACACACACACACACACACACACACACGCACGCTGCATTTTACTTTTCGGGCAGATGTTTCTGGCAGGTGGTCAGAACTGCAAGGTTGTTTGGTGCTCGCTACTTTTTTCAAATCTGTGCTTCCTCCCTTTTCCTGTATTTTTTTTTCCCAACCAAATCTGTTCGCTTTTGTCGCTCCATTCCATCTGCGTGCTTTTCTACTCCTTGTCTATAGTGCAATAATATTACAAGTTTAAAGAGGGGTATTTTTTTTTCTGGGGGGATACAGGGGGGAAGGGGGGGGTAACAAAGTAGGATGAAGTTGCACTTTGCAATGCAGTTTTTCCTCAGTTTTTTTTTAAATCAAATGATTACCGAATTAGGACACACATTTGAATGAAAATAAACAAGAGTCTCTCATAATCACATCTTTAATAACACTTGAAAATCCTGAACTAACAGCAGCTATGTCATGAAAGAACTAGAGGCACAGTTTTTCAGTGTTGTCTTGCTCTCTCTCTCTCTCTCTCTCTCTCTCTCTCTCTCTCTCTCTCTCTCTCTCTCTCTCTCTCTCTCTCTCGCTCTCTCTCTCGCTCGCTCTACGCTTAATCTGCGATACAGTAATGCAGAACATTTTAAGATTAAATCCTAATGTGGAATCAATGCATATGTTTGACCTGTTGTAAGCAGCATGAAAAGGCGATTAGCAGTGGGACTGGACCTAATCGTGTGCATAATCAAAACAAGGCAGTAAAACCATAAGAGCAACAGAAGTTTATCCCTCACACATCTCCCCTTCACAGCGGGTATGAGCCTTTTAAAAACAAGCTGTGCGGGGGGAATGGGTAGAAAATAGCACACCGGGGGTTTGAACTTCCATTAGGGCGTGTTATGGTTTGATGGAAATTAGGACAAACTAGTCACCCAGACATCAGTGTACACATAAATACACTTGCTTAGTCGATGAGCTACTAAAAGGCTCGCAACAAACTACTAGCATGGCCCATCTGTCAATCCATCATCTATTTAACTTTAGTAGAGCAATAGAGGAAAGTGTTATGTGGCGTTCGTCTTGTCTTCTTTTTAAAATAGGTTAAAAAAAAATTTTCCGCACAATTTTTTTTTTTCTCGCAAAGAGAAAAATCTTCAACATTTGGCCGAAGAAAGGACATTTTAAACAAACAGAGGAAAGGACTTGGCCATCGTATCGCCTTGTGAACTGTTGTGAATTCACAGCCAATTTTTAGAGCGCTTGCATGTTTGGCCAGTGGGTTGTGGGTTTTAAAAGAAAATAAACATTCTCACACCTTAACGAATAAATATCGCATGTCTTGGTCATTGCGAGCAGAATTATGCAAATTCAAGTGCAAAAACATATTTTTTTTCTCTTTTAATAATTGAAATTGAAACAGCACAGTCCCGTGCATTTATTTTGATAGTCTTTTGTCATTTTCCACGTGCCAAACACGGTTTTTGTTGACGCTGACCTAATTTTGGTTTATGACACAATTTTATCTGGCACTCTCACTGCTATCGACAGCCTCTTTCTTGTCAGAGTGCATTTCAAGCCGCTGATTGCAAAACCCGCAGTTTCCCATAAAGCGGTTGCACAAACTCTTAGAGAAGGCGTGTCACATGTTCCTTTCATTCTGCGACCACTTCAAGCTCGGCGAAGGCCGACGTACGCACTTTTGGTACGACTTCCGCCGAAATTGTCAAGTGAACTCTAAACTCCAATCAACGGAGATCCCTTATTAATTGTGATACTGATTGCGATGTGCATAATTGCAGTTTTGTAATGAACCCGTTCAGTGTGATATTAATCTCCACTCTTGTCTAATCTTGTTTACCTTGATTTTGCATACAGAACATAAATTACACATTTCATTTGGACAAATGGCTAATTCTAAGCACTCGTGAAGCAGTCGGTATTGAACAGAGATATGAACATCATGACTGGCCCGCAAGCTGTATTGTTTAGTGTCTATGTATATCGTCATCTCACCTCTCCCAATAAAGGAGTCTCGCCATCTTTTTCAGTGACCCAGGCTTTCTTTTCTGTCCCACGGTCAAAGGACTCATATGGCAGACCCCCGACTCTTTTGCTGGTGGCAATAGCCGGATCCTAGTGCACACAGACATACTGTCGATCCATGAGGGGGAAACTGCATTCATCAACTCACAAAACTGCATCGTTTGGTTATCAAGTTGTGTTGTTGCTTCAATGGCTTGACTCAACAAAAAGCAACAACAAATTTGTTGTTTGTGTTGAAAAAAAAATTATGCGATGCTATTATGAAAGTACATTCTTTTCAAATGTACTCCATCCTCTTTATGTGAGATGAAATCGACAATATGCTTCATTGACGCTGGGGTGTTTCCTACCAGGATGAGGATGTACTTCTGTCCCTTCTCGTGAAGGTAGTCGGCAAACTGGGGCAGCTCACTGAACTTGACTTTATCATAAGTGAAGTCTTTCTTCTCCTCCATGTAGTCAATGTCGGTATACTGGATGTCCTGCAAGAGGTTGTTACAGACAAAACACATGCAATTCTTCAAACGCAATCTTGAGATGAGACAACCAACCGCAGGATATGATGTGAAAGGAAATCATTTGTTTTCATGTCACTGTGTTCGCTGAGAGGGTGAGAAAAGTGCACAATGGCTCACTCCCGCAGCTTAGAGGGAACGTTGGTCCAGACTGACAAGCCTTCTGTGAATTAAAAAAAAACTTATTTTGACATAATGCAAAGAATGCAGAGCGTTCAGTGGTTATTTCCATCCATCCATCATTCATCCATCCATCCGTTAGGGGAGAGGCGGGGCCTTCCCTGGACTGGTCAGCAGTCAATATCAATATTAACACATTATTCAGTTTTTCCTACACATTTGTAGACACACAAACGCATTCTATTTGAGAAAAAAATCAATTAATTGAGCGCAATAGAGAACACCTTGTTCATCCTGACTCCTCTTTCACTTGCAGTCACTTTTAATGCAAGAGTTTTTCTCTAAACTGTCATAAATTGATCCCCTTGACAGAAGAGGAAGCAGCTGCATGCTGCAATCTTTGAATACACAGTATATGAAAGATTGAACGTAATCAGTGATGTATTTTATTGTATTTACTAATCAGATAAGGCGGCGTGGCCTTGATTTGCGACGATACCGTGAGATCAAACACCAATGTTGTGATAGCATTTTATGATGATATGAAGTATAAAGGTATAGGTTAGGAGTTTACCTTATCAATTAATTTAAAAAGAGGTGTCAAGTTTCAGTTCTTGTATGCAAAGCAACTTCTGCCCCACATAGAAAAAAAACACATTTCTAAGAAAATGTTTTTACATAACTGGCATTTATCAAGCACCAGTGAAGTGGAGAGAGGGCCGGAGTAGGTTTCACACTTTGATCGGGATGAATGTGATAATGAAAGGAACTTCTTCGATTGATGTTTGATCAGCGTTGACATTCACTTCAAGTTGAAAAACGCCGCTCTCACATTTGAACTTGAAAAGAGCCCAGCAGAAGCTGCATCAGCGGGCAGAAAGCTGAACAACCCCGTTTAAGCGAAAAGGCCATGACTATCGCTCAGACTGTCTATTCAACTGCTGCTTCCACCTCCGCATCATGCCTCCACGGTGTAACATGTCAGGCCCATGCAACCATACAGTCCTGTGTAAACTGTTAAAGAATAACAGGTCGCAAAGGTTGTTGATACCATTCACTGAAAGCTTTTCCCCCCCCGTGCTCCTCAAGAAACCACTGGCAGCACACATTCTTTCACATGATGTTTGTATGTTCATGATTTGACAACGTAACAAGCTTTATTGATCTGTTCCTATTTTTATCTTCTTCTTTGTGAAGAAAATCGGTACTGGAAAAAAAAAAAAATCAAAGAAAGGCAGTAATCCTAATGCATGAGCACGGCAGTCATCTACGGAACTGCTTTAACATATAGATTTTTTTTTTGTGATGCCTTTATCGTGATGTTTAGCAAAATATAAAATAAACGCTACGGGGGTTCATTACCAAGCAGCAGAGTCGAGCACATATCAATGCCAACTTCATCTAATTTTGTGGAGTTGCTTGCAGGCAAGAAGAATTCATTCATATTAGTGTTATTACAGTTGGCATACTTGCTCTGTCTTACCGAGTCGATTCTATCGAGGAAATATTGTGTGCAGTCAATGAGCTTTTATGAGTAGAATAAATGCGTGGTGTCCCCCCCCCCTCACCTCCCCCCCATCCCCTTTCGTACAGTTTAACTCGATAATAATTTGCAAAGATGCGATGGAATGGTCTTCCATGGCGTCGCTCACGGACACTATTTTTTTTTTTTTTTTTTACCGAGGGTGGGGCGGACTGGGACAGAAGCGCTTTAAAAGGACGAGGACGGACGGGGATGGTGGACGTCTATTATATGAATAAGGACGGAGGGACGATGATGGAAGTGTACCCAGGTCGCGGGTGGAGGATGTAGGACGGACCGGCAAACTGGAGTTAAAGTGCCCATCTCTGATCATTTTCCCCCACCGCAAAGTTATTCCAGTCTCATTTTGACAATGAGCCCAATGAGGAAAGGGAAGCGTGACTTTGCTTAGCGCAGAAGAGTTTCTGCATGTGTCACAAACTGAGTAGAGAGCACTTCACACTTGTCCGAGGTGTTTGGCATTTGTGGTCACCGGAGCTGCCAGGGATTTTGGGGTCTGTCATGTCAATGTCGATGTTGATGATAATATGTCAGCTGAGCTGGAGCCGAGCTGACTTTTGACGAGAGGCGGGGTACACACTGGACTGGTCGCAAATCAATTGCGGGGCAAATTTACTACGGATTAACAAGCATTCACATCCACACCTACAGACAATTTAGGGTCTTCATTTTGGAATGTGAGACAAGTCACAAAACCCGAAGAAAATCAATGCAATCACAGAGACAACATGCAAATCACTCCCAGGAAACAAAACGATCTTACATAGGGGAGGTCCACTGCACGATTCCTTTCCACTGTTTTCTTGACCTCACTCAAGCTCCCATAGTCCCACCTGGAAAGCTGGAATCCCAGTGACCAGTAGGGCGGAATGACAGGCCTGCCAATCAGCTGAAAGCACAGTTGGTAAGGTCAAGTCAGTCTAGAAAACGTGTCTGTACCCATACAATAGACTGCTCATGGAAGTAATCCATTGAAAGTCTGTCCCCGTTACAAACAAGTGTGCAAGTTAAACATCGATTGAAGTTGTTATTTCATTGATTAAAATTATTGTTAAGTGTCAAAACTATTGACTACATTTGAACAAAATGCACAATAGTCTGTATCGCTCGAATTGTTTTTCTGAAATTTCTACGTATGCATCACCTCAAGAAACTCCTGCACCACTTGTTCCGGTGTATCTCCAAAGAGAATATAGAAGTCGAGGATTCCTCCAATTGTTCTGTATGTCACTGCAGGTGCAGGTTGCAACGTCACTTCTGAAAATAGACACCGCACAGAAATGAAAGGCTTTAGTTGCGTCTTAAGCTGAACCTTAAATAGTCAAATTAGCTTTGGATGCGTGTAACATGTTGGACTCAGAAATAGCAAGATATATATTTTTTATATTGCTCTGTTTTTTTTACCCATTGCATTGCTGTTCATGAGGAAGACCCCAAATGACTTTCCACTCTCGTCTTCCAGAGAGAGGAAGAAGGGATAGTGTCCATAGAGATTGTGTGTTCCCTAGAGAAAATTGTAATTGTATTAGGCAAACACAGAAGAACATTATGTTACTCAGATGTATAACCACCTGATTATTCTTCTCTCTGCTTCTTTGAATTCGATTTTTCACTTACTGAAGCTTCATTTAACGTAGAATAACTTTTCGCTTAGCTTCCTACATTTTCCAATTAGCCCACCCAAGACATTCACCATATGTCTCTGTCATCACTTAAAGGCAAAGGAATATTTCAAGAAGGCTTTAGCAAAATGGCATTTACATATTCACTCAATTAAGAGATTTCTCACCCCGTTAGGAAAAGCATCTCTGGTAAAGATGGGCCAGGTTTTCCAGTTTGTGTCATGGCGATAACGCCTGTGTACGTGCTCTCCCAGGCCATAAATATTATGGGATGGAAGTTTCGCAGACAGCTGAAGGAACTGGTCTGCAAACACCAATGGTCCCATCGTTGTGTCAAACCTGGATGGAATTAGTGACAAGTAGAAAATTGGAGGCAAATGTAAGAAAGTAAGGTTAGAATACAATTGTACAATTGAGCCTAAATTCATAGCAACACATTGTAAAATGTAAACATTTTGAGATGACTGAATACTTCTAAAGCTGCAACCATTCATGGTCACAATCACACCTGTAAACTATTTAGAGTGATCAATTCACCTGCCACGCATGTTTTTGGAATGTGGGAGTACCCAGAGAAAACCCATGCAAACTTCACATCGGAAGGCTGGAGCCGGAATCTAAACCGTGACCTCTGCCATTGTGAGGCGGACATGCTTACCAGTCAACCACCGCTTCCAGACTTATGTCCTATTAAAGTGTGTGGTCTACCAAAGAGTGAAAACATGCTTTCAGACACCATGCGAACCTCCATTCGCTGCCAGAGCACTCCTTCAAACAAACCATTCTGCTTTTGAATTGTGTAACGGGCATTTATGACCTAAATCATTGTGAAAAATTTGTAACTGCTGCTGGACAAGACAAAAATGTCACACAAATGACAAGAGTTTTCCTCAGACAGTGGCAATATGCTTCTACTGCATACACAGTAAGCTGTTTTGTTTGTAACTTGTGCTGTGTGACTGACTGTCCACGAGAAAACAATGGCGCGCTGTTACGCCCACAGACAATATAAAGAGAAAAATCATCAAAGAGCCGTGAGAACTCACAGGACTTTTTTGTTCTCCTTCCTGCGGACAAGCAGCCCAAAAGGTTTGTGTGTGAGCTCCAGTGTGTTGCTGATGGGACTGGTCGGGTGCTTGCTGAGGTTGTTCACGTGTTCATGGGGCACCTCAAACCTCTGCATGCGGGCGTCATATATCTAAGTACACCACAAAAATAAACCTGAGTTGATGCAGAATAAATTACCTGACAGTTTTCTTTGGCAGTCTTTCAATTGTGTGTGTGTGTGTGTGTGTGTGTGTGTGTGTGTGTGTGTGTGTGTGTGTGTGTGTGTGTACCTTAAAACGAAGTCGATTGCTTGTTTGCATTTCAGCATGAAATGACAGTTCCTGTATATCTGCTCCAAACAAGGAAGGGGAGGGCATTCTCTTCAGATGTGCCTGTATTACTGCCATAAAAACACAATAAAAGCAAGGTCCAGGTCATAGTACAGAGGAGATCATGACTAAATGTCTGACAAGTCATGTTAAAGCAAGAAATCAAAGACGGCGTAGATTTCGAAAAACAATAACAAACAAACAGCTTATGTTAATTATCCTACGTTCCCTCAACTGCATTGGCCATTTGTTTTCTGCAACTACTCCAGCCCAAATTACACAATGTTTGATTAAAAGGTGTGGACATTGTTTTGTTCATGTGCCCTGCAATTGGCTGGCAACCAGTCAAGGGAGTGCCCCGCCTGTTGCCCTAAAGCTCACTGGGAAAGCTTGGATGGAATTAGGAATAAATACTGTTTATAACGTGCAGCCACTTGTATTAGGAGAATATACATTTTGTTTTCATAAATTCCAATGTTATCTATGACATTTTCCAGGTGAACTGTGGTAGACAATCAAATGTTGAGTGTCTCTTGGTTTATTAATTTACCCATTTAATACAGATATTCTTCAGGGCCTTTCGAGGCCAAGAAAGTCGATATTTGATAGCCATAGTAATATTGAGCATTACCATGACATCTTTTATATCACACTTGACATCTGATGCAGGGAAAAAAAAAGATCTTTGTCAGCATATCATCCAGTTTTTTTTTTTCTGCCTTGATCCCTGGCCAAGACTTTTTACATTGGATTTCTGCTGACAAGGACGCCAGTATTTGAATACTGTATGTCAGGTGTGATCAAATTACATCTTGGTCAGTGGTGTTCAAAGTAAGGTGCACCACATGACAGTAGAGTTACTACTGTAGTACATCGCACTGTTTAGTAATTCCAACTCTATTGCTGAAAAGCTGTTTGTTCAAGCTAAGAAACCAGTACCTAAGATCACTTCAAGCAAAATGAAACCGTGCAGGAAGTAGAAAAATCTGCATTTTGCAAATTCAAACAGGCTCTCTTAGAGGCTGCACATCATGTTTCACTGACAGAAATGCCCGAGGCAAAGTGAGTGATAGAGGAAAAAACAAGATGAGGGTAAGACAGACAGATTGCAGTCATACGTCCTCAGTTGGCCTCCAAACTAAACTGAATAGAAAAGGAAATAAGGTTGTCAGTTAGTGAGCAAGAGATGAAAAACTGGTCAAATTGGAAATTATTTCAGTTTTCAGTGTTTCCCAATCAATCAATCAATCAGTTATCTTTTTTTTACTTGATTAATGAATATACAGTATCATCACGTTGGTTTCAAATATACGAAATTGTTATTGTTTTTAAAGTACAATAAAAGAAGATAAACTGCAGGATCTTATCTGGGATGTGTTATGACAGTGATTGGGAAATGTTTAATTTCACTGCTTTGCCCTCCACAAAGATTTCAATGTCAGGTCCTTCGACATTACAGTCTTACTATAAGGATCCGGTTGCTCCACGGACTCAACAGTGTATCCATGGTTGGTGGAAAAGAAGCACCAAGGTACATTTCGCTCATCTAGGGGGCTCCAGCAACATCCACGTTGCTCGCATCCTTTCTGTGGAAGCAACATGACTGTAAGTGAGACAGTCCTCTTTTTGGTGCTGATATTACTGCAATGACATTTATTTGGATCCAAATAAAGAGGTGACCCGTATTGAAATAAATTTAACACATAGATGGCCTTGAACAAGACGACAAGGTCCACGCAGCAAATTACTAAAATCTGATTTTTAAAAGGCCTCTTGTCCACTGAACATTTGTCGGAAACCAAACAATAAATCAACACAGTATGTCCGATTACCCTCTTGCAGCACCCCCATACTAATGCCGTGATTTTACTATCACGGGTCATCATTTTTTGTGTTTGAATAATCATTATAACCAGGTAAATAGATAATATCGATCAGCTACGGCACCGGTTGTAATATGAAAGAGAACCATGAAGGCAGTAAAGTATGTCGAAGTGCCCAAAGTCTCATCAACCCTCACGTATTGATTGTCACACGTACCTTGGAGGCTCCAGCATCAGGGAAACAGTCCACTCTTTCTGCAAGAGGAATATTTGGACACTGTGGAACAAACACCTCTGTTGGCTCTGTAAAAAAAGAATGGACATTTCCACGTGAAAAATATACAGAACATAAATACTAAACATGACTATTGTAATTGTGCTTTATTACCTTACAGGGTACAATAATAAATTAAGAACAGTCAACGATAAAAACAGACTCTGCAAAGTTTACAAACTGCTCAGTAAAACGTTCTTCTGTGTTTTATACTCAGTATTTGATCTGGATTTATTCATGTATTTATTCTGTAAATAAACATTGTAATCATAATCCGTTCAAATATTTGGTAAACTCATGCGGATTATAATATTTCAATATTTTCTGAACTGTAAGACTCAGAGCCTACAACACGCAGAGCACTTGTTCACTCAAATAAGTAGTTTCATAAATAGGTAGTTTGCAGAAGTGTATAGTCATAAGACATATTTCTAATATTTTGGTTACCTCATTAGCGGCATGAAAAATGGTCAGTACTTGATATGAATTATTTCACATGAACATGGTTCTAAAATATAGTCCTGACTCCAACAACACATGCCATCGTGACAAGACATTATACAGAGTGTTTTCAAGGCACATTTTAAGAGGCCCTGTATTGAATTCTCTCATTGCATGATTGTCCAGGTGTGCCTAATCTTGTGTCCCATGAAAGTAATAATGCACGTGTAAATTCACTTACCATCCCGAATGGCGCCAGGTTCGCCGGTAACAAAAAGAACGATTAGAGCAATTGCTATCACCAGCATCAATGCGAACAGGACCATTAAGGTCACCTCCAAAGCCGAGAATTTCCTTTTCCCCATCTAAAACACAAAAACCAAAGGCGTGCAAGATGAGTGATTACAAAGGTCAACAACTTAAGAACCAATTAATGTCACCATGATTCAAAAGGCAACTTCTCGAAGGTCAGTTCTAATTTCATGCTGAAAGAGGCCCAATGGCAGGACGCTCACCGAGAAATAAAACCTCGACACACTCACATAACTGACACACATATAGGATAAGTGGACATTTTCCCTCTGAACAACCCGTAACCTTTAACAAAGCCATTTATGAAATATTTAACTTCAGAGATAAGGAAAAGAGTTAAGTATTGAATATTTCTCTCCAAAAGCTGCTTGTCGTTACTGAGACAAAGCACGGACCGTATTTTCCGCAGTACAGTATATGGCGCTTCGGAGTATAAGGAGCACCTTCAATGAATGGCCTACTTTAAAACAGTTTTTATATGTGGGTATACCACATTATAAGGCACATACAATAGAAGCCATAATAGTGGCTATGGTTGCATTATGCATACACTAGATGGCACTACACTAAAGGGAATACAATACAATACAGCTTTATTTATATAGACCTTTCACAACCGCTGCATCTGTAACAAAGCACTTTACAGAACATTTAAAATACTACATCCAAGAAATCAGAATATGAATCATATATATATATACGCATCCATCCTATAGAGCAGAATATACAGTAATAATGTCCTATAGAACGAAATATACAGTAATCATTCAACAGTTGGGCTGGATCCCAAAATGCCCCTGTAATCTGAGATATTCAGATTAATGACATTTTAAGCAACCAGTTCAGAATGTACCCTAATATTAGGGGATACATGAGTATGAACAAACTCTTGCAGGATTTATTGAAATCAGTGTTATTGAAATAAATCTGTTCCCTTATCATTGTGAGACATCATTGATATGATCAGTGTCTTCACTGATTGAATCCCATTAGGTATGACTCATATGATTTTAGGTCATTTGTTATTTCAGAAGTGTGTGTCAAAATGGTAGCCCTTCGCATTAATCAGTACCCAAGAAGTAGCTCTCATTTTCAATTAGGTCACTACCAAATCACAAATAATTTTTGAAAATAGAATTGAGTGGGAAATGATCCCATGCCAGCTGCAGTCAAGTCAGCTATGTGAACAACTATACCACCAATAGAAGTGCTGCTCAATTTCTTCAATCAATTTTCTCTTCCTGGAATGATCAGACATCCAGGAGCTGTCTACATATTATCGCTAAATCTACAGAGAGGTTTCAGCAAGTCATTTCAAAGACATTCATCATGTCACTCAAGCCATTAAACTTGCCTCCAATTTACTATTGCAGACAGAAACAAGGTGAATGTCAAGCTGCCTTTGTGGCTTTGTGTCTTGCTTGAATTAGACATTTATTGCCATACTGTTTAATGTGCTGTGAAGCTCAAACGAGGGCAAAGAAAGAGACGTATGCGCCCATGCCCCTGTGTGATTCTGAGTCATATGCACATGATGCAACGATGAAAAGCGTTTGAAAACATTCCATGTAAGGAAGAGACGAGAAAAGAATTCAACGCAAAAGTGCATGGAATATAAAACGTTGGTTCTCAACAGCAAAATCTTGCTGTTGTTGCCAAGTCGAACCCAACGTTAAAAGAAAACGGACTGTTCAAAATTAACCTTTAAAACCGTATGTGTACCACATTTTAATGACACACGCTTAGGCGACATGTTCAAAGTTTCTTTCAGAGCGCCTTACAAAGAAACTGAAGATGAACATCACAACTGCAAATACAAAATGCGTTTGCTGAACATTGGCGTCTGGAACAATGAAAAGTCCTCTGTTTTTAACCACTGTGACCTGACGAGCCCCCGCAAATTTGTACAACTTGTCCGTGACCCACCCAAAATGTCCTTCAGCCACCGTCCTACCATCCTGACCAAAGGTATTTGCCAATGCCAGTGGTGTGCAAAGGGCGGGACCAACCTTTTGTGTCATCCCCAATGCCCTCTCCCAACCCTCCTGGTGGACGTAAATGTATTAGGTGCACATTCGGCTGTGAATCAATAAGAGATTAATATGGATGTTGAAGGCGCATCCTGCTGGGATAGAGGGAAATACTTCGAGAACGGTCCATCCACCCCATCCCCTCAGCATGAAAATATTTCGGGTTATGTAAAACGGATGTCAGTTTGTTGGAAAAGCTCACTTTGTATGCCTTCTACTGAAGTGACGTACAGAACGAAAACTACAGTAATCGCACAAACTTTGGCCATAGCCTATACAACCATTAGGAATGTTCTGAAGAAGAGAAAAGAGACCATTGGTGGACAAAGGAAGGGACAGATAGACCAAGTAGAACATTTGCAGATGGCAGAAACATGTTTAGTTTTGTAAAGAAAGACCCTGAAAAAAGAACCAATTTAAAGACAGACGCAACCGCGTGGATTGGGAGCTCCTTCATCATGCATGAAGAAAATGACGAAAGTGCACTGTCAAAGCAACAAAAGAAATCAGACCTGAAAACCTCCTGACAACCGAGCACTTTACCTTTTAAACGGTAGAAAGGCGAAACCTCCCAAAATGCGCAACTCCAAGATGCTGCCGTGCAATCCTAGAAAAGCATCCCAAAAGAAAAATGGGGCTCGAATTGGTGAAGTCATTGGTTGACAGAGTTGATGCAGATATTGCAAGTAAAGGATTCATGTTAATCGATCAAGTCTAGTCATCCGTTTCCCCTTAAAAAAAAAAAGAGTAATCAGTCCTCTAAACTTCAGTCAGATTTACTGCAGTACACAAGTAATACATATATCATGGACATTATTGTCCAAAATAGACAGCGTAATGAAACATGCATTTCTGTGGCCGCAACAGGTTTTCACGTTGTTGTATTATTCATTTTGCAGTTGCACCTAAAATGAATCCTGCTAGCGCTGAGTTCTTTGTTGTGAATCATTCAGCAGCGGCACACGTGCGACAGTCTGACTATAATGAACATAATTCACTTCTTGTACAAACTAGTAAAGTAGATTAAGTATAAATGATTAATTCCTTGTTCTTAAAGAGAGAGAACGGCTGTAACTGTTGTCTTACCTTGGCTCTCTTCACTGTGTCCTGGGCAAAGTTCTCCTGCAAGTGCCTGAGCCGAAGCCAGACAGCACCTCATAAACCACATGGGCTATTATGGCCCCTGACACACACACACACACACACACACACACACACACACACACGCACACAGACACACACACACACACACACACACACACACACACACACACACACACACACTGTTTGAGGATGACGGACCACGCATGACTTTTTTAGTAGATCAATGTAGCAGGATGAGGTGAAAGAAACAATGAATGGTATACACCAGGGGTCCCCAACCGCCGGTCCGCGGACCGGTACCGGTCCGCAGGGCTTTTGGTACCGGGCCGCACAGAAAGAACTTGCCTTAATTCCGTTTGATTTATTTCGGAATACGAAAGATGTTTTATTTTGAAAAATTACCGGATTCTCCGTTACATCCGTCTGTGTCACGCTTGACACACGTCAAGCCACGCTTTCCCCCGTCACGTGACCGATTCCGCTTAAAAACAAAACGTCAGAGCTCGCAAAATGAGTAAAAAAACTGCTGGAGATCAAATGACAGCGGCCTTAAAAGTACGTTCGAGACAACTGGATTAAAGTTATGGCTGAATATTCTGAGATCACCACAGTAGGACTGTTGCTATTTCCGACATGCTACCTGTGTGAGGCGGGGCTTTTTTGCAGCAACGGCGACTAAAACAAAATTACGAAGTAGCCTTGACGCAAAACACACACTTGTGGTGTCTTTGTCTCCTATTACCCCGAGATGGGACCATCTTGTTGCAGAAAATCAAGCTCGGGGCTGTGGTGAGTGGTCATTTTCATGCACTTTGAATTTGCATTGTATCGTATTTTGAAGGCATTAAACATTACCATAGCGATCAGAGTGTTGCGGCCAGATTAGACGCTCCTTGTGTTTATTATTATATTTCGAAAATACCACAGTTTTCATGCAGCTCATACCATATTATTTTGTTGTATTATTTCCGCCACACCTTAAATGCCGGTCCCTGAAAATATTGTCTGACATAAACCGGTCCGTGGGGCAAAAAAGGTTGGGGACCCCTGGTATACACGATTTGAATATCATAAATTGAAAAACACAATTTTGAAAACAGGGCCCATTTTATCAAAGCTCCGCACAGAATTCTCACAACCACACACACACACACACAAGAATCAGGACACCTCAAATCTTTAGCAAAATGAAACACTGGTGAAAACGAATTTATTTTATTTTGTTACCAGATGAAAAACGCAGGGCGGCACGGTGGGCGACGGGTTAGCACGTCCGCCTCACAGTGCAGAGGTACAGGGTTTGATTCCGGGCCTCGGCCTTCCTATGTGGTGTTTGCATGTCCTCGTGCCTGCGTGGGTTTTCTCCAGGTACTCCGGTTTCCGCCCACATTCCAAAAACATGCATGGCAGGCTGATTGAACACTCAAAATTGTCCCTCGTTGTGAGTGTGAGTGTGAATGGTTGTTTGTCTATGTGTCCCCTGCGATTCGCTAGCAACCAGTTCAGGGTGTCCCCCGCCTACTGCCCGAAGACAGCTAGCATAAGCTCCAGCACGCCTGCCACCCTTGTGAGGATAAGCGGATGAGAAAATGGATGAATGGATGGATGGATGGGTTGAAATTGAACTTTGTGGAAATGTTTGAATTGGCCTTGGAGCTTTTCTGTCTTCTGCACCTGATGGACTTGCATGCATTATATGTTTAATCCCTGTGTTACAATCACTCTACTGATACTCACCAGACACTTCAGAAGGCAGAAATGTTTCTAATATTATTACTGAACCACACGAGGGTAGAATATTAAAAACGGCTCGCACTCTGATGCCGTCTAAATTTAAGCTCTGACACCCATATGCAAAGACGTAACACTTATCAAGTATCTTCCTGACCTTGAGTTGAGCTTTGCCAATCTGTGAAGTATTTCGGTGCCAACTGTTTTATGCATTAAGGTGTGAGTTTCATTGATATAAGACAGTGCACGGGGATTTGTTGGCTTGTTTAATGAACTCGGGGTCCCCATAGAGCTCCAACGTTGTTCATCTCTCCACAGCCTTTGTTTCCTGGCTTCCTTTGTTTCCTGGCTTCAATCTTTTTGCAGGAAAAAAAAACCAGATGACTGCCATTCCATTGTGACACTATCACAAAGACAGTCTTCATTTAGCAGCAACAAATATACAACACACTCATCTCCCTTTGTGTATTGTACACCAGTTTAGGCAGTTGGGATCTGTTTTGGTCTTCGCTTTGCCAGGACTATATCTGATGAAACACAGTCTGCCTCGGATCGTATCATCATGATTTCAAGTTGCGTTGGTATTTAGGGTGCCAGACTAAAGTTAGACTTACTCGACTTACTTAGACTGACTAGTATGAGTGTCTTGAGCAAGATTCTGAATATGTTGGAAATCTGTGATATGTGATTTTGAGAAACCCTGGCTGTGGGCACGGTGGTTGACTGGTTAGCACGTTCGCCTCACAGTGTTGACAGGGTTCAATTACTTTCTTAAAACGGTATACATCACAGACAACGAAACAATGTGAATCATGTCTGAGCTTGATAACTCTGAGCAATTTGAACCAATTATTAGATCCAATTAGCTGTTGGTCAGACTGCCAGGCAGAATGAATTCATCCCGTCAGCGCTACCGCATACACACAGATAAAGCACATTTTTCCAAAAACAGCAGGACGGCAAACTAATTTATTAAAATGAATTACAGTACAGCTCTGTATTAAATATAATGAATGAATAAAGTAAAAAATTGCCCTCTGGTGAGCCTATCCTACCCCGAATTTAAGTCACCGTTGGTTTCGAATGAAAGATGTATAGTTCTAGCAGGCCTATATCTACCCATGCTATTTTGCTCGTGACAAACTCCCAGGTCATTCCAGAAAAACATACATTATATGTATATAATCAAATGATTAACATTTAATTTTCAGGCCACACATTCATCTTCTATTGCACTCATTTGGGTTCAATGATGCAGTGGGGAAAAAAAGACACTGAGCACAAGTGACTGAGTAATTCTGCCAGTGGTGTCTCAATATATTTTTACAATGCTTATGTGTGTACAACAAGAGCATTAGTACCTCTTGAATAGCGCTATTTTCCTAATCCTTCACTGATCATTCTGCTCACTCATCAGCGCTTCTCTCTTTACAAATCCAATTCCACTCCGCCAGTGCCAATTTCAGGTGCTCTCCCTCTGGATTGCAGCCCTGCGCCGATATCAATAGAACAAACTGAAATTGGCTATTCAGTCCCCTGTATCGATCCTGTCTTGTTAAAAGTAGGCACTCAACATCGAGAGCTGCCAACCACTCCACCGTAGTTTAGGTATGACTCTGTGCAAAAGTGGGTTATGTGTGTGTCTCTCTGTGTGGATTTAGTCGAAAAAGTAATTTCAAAAGTATCTTGACCCACATATTATGCAAACGCTAACCACTTGTTTATGTTTCCAATATAAATTCCTCTTGTCATTGTTTCTTAACTGAATCCATTGAGCTTCCAGCAAAAGATTCTGCATATATGGAAAAAGTTCCATCCATCCGTCCATTTTCCAATCCGCTTTATCCTCACAAGGGTTGCGGGGGGATGCTGGAGCCCATCCCAGCTGTCTTCGGGCAGCAAGCGGCGGACACCCTGAACCTGTTGCCAGCCAATTGTAGGGCACACAGAGACGAACAACCTTCCGTCCTCACACTCACACCTTGGGACAATTTGGAGTGTTCAATCAGCCTGCCATGCATGTTTCTTTGGAATGTGGGAGGAAACCGGAGTACCCGGAGAAAACCCACGCAGGCCCAGGGAGAACATGCAAACTCCACACAGGGGGGCCGGAGCCGGAATCGGACCCTGCACCTCTGCACTGTGAGGTCGACGCGCTAACCACTGGTCCACTGGGCCTCATCTGGATCCAGATGAAGATAGTTCGTGTAACCATTTGATGAAATGGAAAAAAAGCCGCGCTATTACAGTATGCTGTGCCCAGTGTTCATTTGACTTCAGAAGGCAAAACAGGTAAGTGTAAGAGATAAATAATTGGACACTCAAGTAATCTCTAATAATGTTCACGATGTTTTCATGAAACATAATCTCCACAAATGTCCAGCCCCGTTTTTAGATCAATTTAGTCTCCAACATTCTATTCAGCATTTAAAGACGTGATGGTAAGTTGATTCCTCTGTCTCATCATACTGTCTGAGCGGATGCTGTGCGGGTAGCAACAAGGAATCTCCTCGTTGCCATGGTAACTCTGAGCCGGTGAACTTTTGTCAGGTGTCAAGAGCTCACTTGCAGTAGAATAGTGTTGACTGTGTGTGCATGCTACCACACCCTTTGAGTTTTTGATGGCCAGAAAGGAAACAGTGTGTATGCTTATCTTTGAGAAATACTCAAATCCCCCTTCACTCTGTCACTCTCAGTCCAGCAGCAGTCTCTCTCTCTCTCTCTCTCTCTCTCTCTCTCTCTGCTTAGTTTTCTCCTACTTTTTCTCTTACAGATACATTGATGTTGTATGCTTCCCTTGTTCATTAAAAAGGACTTAAAGGGACTTGTCATCTTAGTCACCTTTCTCCTCCCCTTACCCTTCATCCCATTTTACCTTCTGCACACAAGAAAACTCAAAGCAACATGCATCTTACTTTCCCCGCTCTCTTCTCCCAACCGACATCATGACATATCCGTTCTGTGTTGCTGTTTTAACTGGCTAGCATCCCTCTGCTCACTCCCTTCATGATTCTTCTTTCAGATCTGTGTTTCTTCCACTACCTCTCTTTCATCTATGACGATCTTCAAGATACATCCAAGGGAACGTGTCATTAGTATAATTAGATAATAAAGCAAAAACATCTTAAGCATCGCAACAACAGAAGGAATTGTGCTTTCTTGACACGTTAGATGAATCAGATGGACCTTTGTGTGTGTGTGTGTGTGTGTGTGTGTGTGTGTGTTATATGGGGTGAATGGCTTGTTGTTGGGTCTGTGGCTGTGCCTGCCATCACAGAGGCCTTCTCTCAGACTTCAGTTAATCAATATGCAACTCCTCCTTGCATCACTGTCCTTGTGTTATAAATACGTGTACACACACACACACACACACACACACACACACACACACACACACGCACACACGCGCGCGCTCCAACGAAAGCACACACTTCATCGAAATTCTGGTCCCAACATCACTACTGCCCTTGTTGTATAAATAAAATGTACAAGAAAAAAAAAAGATACAGGACTCAAGATAGGTTCTAAAATGCCAAAAACACGTGGATGTGTTGAGCTTTGTCTGTACCTCAATAAACAAACGTCAGAAAGCAGAAAATACCTCACAAAATGTTGTAACGTAAAGCAAGACAACTTGCTGACAAGCATTTCATAGGGCATTGTATACAGACTATGTGATATTAGAACTGCTCCCTTTTTAGATAACATCAGTGCCACTGTGCCTGTGAGCTCCTCAGGCACACCTGTGTACGAATGAGCTTCCCCAAAATGGCAAAGAGTGCTGGAACACACACTACAAAAGTGGCCGACATGCTGCTTTGAAATTCTTGTGTTAAAAGAAAAAAAAAATAAATAAACTTTCGTGGTGAGGCCCGAGGCACCACTAATTTCTTTTTATTTTAAGCATTATCTGAACCCCTTATTACAGTCCAATGTGTACAAACAAAAAAAATAACTTTTCAAAACATGACATTTGAGGCATTTGAAATTTGTTGTGAGTTTGGATAGTCAATGAAAATTCCTTGTGAAGCTCAATAAATCCTTACATCTGGATCGATCAAAACAAAAGAATTCATCGAGCTACTTCTAATTCTCCCCTCCTGCTTTGACTCGCCGAGGATCACTGCATCATGAATGTGGCATCACGAGGTATCAGCTATGTGTAGGCCTACAGTCAAACTTGCATTTTATGTAAATCTCATGCATGAGCTTACGTGTCAAAGGGTTAATTGTTCGAAGTGGAGTGCTTTATGTTCAATTAAAACCTATATTCCTTCAAGGTAAAACAGCATAATGCGATTAGCCACTACAACGAGAATGCTGTCATATAGGTTGAACTTCATGGTGTAAATGGATGGCTAATAATGGTATAACAAACCCCCAATTCTCATACGAATTCCAAAAATCCAGAATCAAAGTGGATCCCACAAACATAGACCAAGTTAGATCAATAGAAAAAAATGTATTAAAGTACTAAGCAAGACCGGCAAAGTACATACAATAACGCTGGTAACCATGAACCAGAAGAAAAGGCAATGAACAGGTAGCGCTTGCAAACGGCAAGGGAAAAAATGAGCACATGAATTGCTTGCCTCAAAAGGACAAGTGAAATCAAATGACCAAAAACGAACGAAACCCAGAATAGCGCTCATCTAAAAATACTCACTATGACAAGGACGATGAAGCGAGGACAAGGAACGTCTAGAAAATGCAGGCACTTGGTACGAGAGTCGTGAGCAAGGCAGGAAAAATACGACAACGGGCTGTCATCGTGGACGTGTTTTAAAAGCGGATGATAATGAGCGTGATGATAAACACGTGCGGAGTTCCAATGAAGATGGGACGTTGTGCAAAATGTAAGCGAATACTTTTTCACGGCACTCTATTTCCTCCAAAAGAGGTGCGATAAAGCTAAACCAACAAACAGTCAAATCACGACAAACCGATGTCAGGCCATGCAAAGAGAGAGAAGCATGGTGAGGTGAGGAAAAGGTTGAAAAAGGGGAGCTGCAAGAAGCCGACGCCTAGAATAGCCCTTAACGTCCACGAGCAGGCCATGTCCTTCACTCTCTCTGTCTCTTACATCACTTGGCCTGTCAACCCCGCTGACCTGAACGATCCATCAAGTGCCGCTACTGCTGCTGCTGCTCCAAGGGATGGAGAAGAAGATAAGGTTGCAAGGCGAAGGAGAGAAAGACGAGTCTGATTTTGAGAGACTCCAGTCAGAAAGGGATGACACCCGCCCATGTTAATTTAGACCAGCAGCAGAACAAGAGGCTTGGCGAAGGTGGTGAAATTGGAACTCATTCAACAAACATTCTGGATAATGACATCAGTCATATTTGTACTAGTAGGTCTGAATTCATGATGTTCAAAAACTGAGATTGGAGGCGGCCATTTTAGGGCATAACATGCCAATTAGGGTACCATGAGAAGCGTTCAAACAAAGAATGTGCACTTCATTGCAAACAAGCTTACTTTTTATCAAATTTAATATTTGCATCTTAAGCGCCATGCACCCTAAGTTGGTTCTCTGATGTGTTGGGCGATGAAATGAAGTCGCACTCTTTCTGTGTGAACGCTGTGAAACGTATTTTATTAATGTGAAAATAATTTGGTGTAATGACCGGTGAAAATTTTGACAAATCGCCCCGAGCATTCTCTCGAGAGCCTCGAACTTATCACCCATGCTTGCTTTAATGCAGCGCCAAAGGCATTTTAGCTTTATATTAGGTTCTTCTCATACACCTGCCCAGAGCTTTTCGTCACTGTGCAGCCAAAGTGGAGTCCAAATTACACACAAAGAAGACCAGAGATTGACTCAGGGGAAGCAGTGGAACAGGTTCTTACTGTACATCTAATTTTGAAATTGCACACATGCGGTGCTTGACGTTTTCTTGCCCATCACTTCATTTTACTACGGTGTGTTTCCTGGCACCTCCATCTCATCTTATCGCACTTTTCCTTCTCATTGCCTCGCCGGATGGAGATAGGAAGAGGGGAGAAAACCAGCGGGAATGAGGAGATAGTGGACAGAAGAGTGACATGAGCTCAAAACTGTAGAGGCTGCGCACGTTTGTGTGTGTGTGTGTGTGTGTGTGTGTGTGTGTTTGTGTGTGTGTGTGTGTGTGTGTGTGTGTGCTCTTTTTATTCTTTTTTTTATCTCAATTCAACTGTCTCCCTCTTATGCTTTCTTCCTCAAACACACACACACACACACAAACACACACACACACACACACACACACACACACACACACACAAGCACACAGCAGGGGGCTGTGTTCCTCTCTGTCTAGTTGTGTTTCCCTAAGGGCTCTCCTCACCACTCATACATATTTGAGATCTGGTGCTGCCCTCTGTGCCTGACAACAGAATATATTACATATTGGGCCAAATACCTTGCACGCAAATCAAATTGAATACCCAGAACATACTGCATAGTGTGAGGGAACACCATTGCTCACTCTGCACCACTGACTTAAAGCAAATATGGACGAGGAAAATGTAGTGAAAAGTGAACTTAGGTTGGCGATTCATTTCTTGTGCTCATTCATTTGTTATCATTTCTTGTGAAAGACTTTCCGTCGACGAATGCCTCCATGAGCAGAAATAGGGGGTGAAAGTGGCTCATCATTGTTGTCTTCAACTGAATTTTGATCACTTCTGCTGCATGTCCTGACCGTCATTGTGAAAATACATAGGAGGAGTGGAAAGGGAGTTCAATGTTTCGGGACAGCAGAGGAAAGAAATCCTGTGCTTGTAAATGCACAGGATACATTAATTGCTATTAAAAAAATAAATAAATAAATAAATAAAACTGATGAGCTTGCAAACTTATTGGCTCATATTTTATGTGTATAACAGTCCCACTGTAATGTTCCTGACAGAATTTTAAAAATATGAAAATTCATATAAAATGTTCAGAAAGTGAATTTCTAAAGGTTGGCAGCTTTTAATATGTATGTGCCGGATATTCATGAATGGAATGGGATGGATTTGAACTTCCTGAAGGCAACATGACAGATGTACAGGATAGCTGGAGATAACTTGGGATTCCACAGGTGAACAATAACTATGCTGAGGCTCCTCAAAGGGCAGCCATTTCCAAATAGCTAAAGAAGATGAAGCAGATCCTGAATACTCAACTGAGTGGCAAGAATAAGATGCAGGCCATTAACACCTATACCTTGCCAGTCATGAGATATGCCACGAGCATAACAACCTTCCCACAGGAAGAGATGCAAGCCGATGAAATCAAGACAAGAAAGCTCGTGACAGTACACGGCAGTTTCCACCCAAAGTCCAGCATCCTGAGGCTGTACACATACCAAAAAAAGATTGGCTGCTTCATGAATGCTTCAATCAACAGAAACTCAGTCATGTAGAGCCAGGATGGTACTGTCATGGAAAGACTAGGTCCTGCATGGCATGCATTACCAAGAAACTGGAGTGGAGTGAAGTGGCTGACATCAGGAAAACATATCAGTGAAAAGGCTGAACGGAAAGACAACAGAGAGGCATTAATCAAGACAGCACGAGAACTGGCCCTTATTACCCAAGATCAATAGAGGCCGGGGTCTCCCACATCAGACAGCACCCCATGTGCAGGCTGTGCAAAGAAGCCCCAGAGACGGTGCAGCATATCACAGTCGGGTGTAATACGTTGGCAAGCAAAGGCATACATGGAGCGGCATAACCAGGTGGCAGGATCAGCGTATTGGAAAATCTCGAGTAAATATGGACTGCAGGTCCCAGAATCAAGACGGTAGAAGAGCAGAATTGTGTGGGACTTCCATATCTGGTGGTACAAACTGGTTGCAACCAACCAGCCTCCCTGTGTGGAGTTTTCATGTTCTCCCCGTGCCTGCGTGGGTTTTTTACGGGTGCTCCGGTTTCCTCCCACATTCCAAAAACATGCATGGCAGGTTACTGGAACACTCTAAATTGTCCCGAGGTGTGAGTGTGAGCGCGGATGGCTTTTCGTCTGTGTGTGCCGTCTGATTGGCTGGCAACCGGTTCAGGGTGTCCCCAGCCTACTGCCCGAAGACAGCTGGGAAAGGCTCCAGCACCCCTCACAACCCTCGTGAGGATAAAGCGGATCGGAAAATGGATGGATACATGCTAGCATGTGCATTATTATGTACAGTATACTTGACATGCATTATGCATGAGCACAAGGTACAATGTGCTATTTGAAGGCAATTGACCTTATAAACTCATCAACGTCACGCTGACCTCGCTTCTAACATGCATAATTTAGTCCTCGTGTAAGTGACCTATGCTGTGCTTCAGTACATTGTACGCCGTTAAGTGTGTTTGCAGCATCAGTGTGTGTTTCCAACTTGTATATATTGATCACCTGGCATCCTTTTGACCTCCACTTTCTTTGCTCACCAGTTTTCATTCATCACCTCAGCTCCCCTTCATCACATGCATTCCATTATTCTGTAGCGTTTATTATCCAATGCAGGGTTAATGGGAACCTGTGCCTATCCCAGCTGACGATAAGGGAGAGTGCAACATGAAGCAATTGCCGGCGAGTTGCATGGGTGATAGAGTGAAACAAGTCGTATTCACACCTATGCTAAATTTGAGGTTCCAGCACAGCCCGCGTGCCTAATTTGGGAGGGCATTCATGGTCCTTCTTGCCTGGGGTCTCCTGCCCCTGCCTGTCAGTTTATGTACTGTCACACAAAAATGCTTCAAATGAACTTTGTTGAGTCCATAGAATAATCAGTCAAACTTTTAATAAACCTAATGAGACACATACAGAGAGGCAACACACCCACACACAGACCCACACACGCACACACCCACACACAAAAAGAGGATTTGGCATATTTGTATGCACCACCTGCACTAAACTGCAGCTTCAGCATTACGGTCAGACAGATTGGCTTCTTCAGCAAACTGGAGATAATTTCCTGCTTCCCCAACGGCATATCGCATATCTCATGAACAAACACGCAATGAAATGCAATGCAATGTACATTTATTTTTTTTTAATGGTCACAGATTTTTCCTCACTGCCTTAATGATATTCCTCTTCGCTTTGGAAACTTGCTTTACCGAATTGGATGATTACCGCATTTCTCATTGACAAAAGATCAGAAAATGGTCACTTTCTCCAAGAGGCGCCTCCGTTGCAATCCTCGCATGAATGACTCGATGTTCTCTCACCCTTCTCTAAACTGCTTGTATGTTGGCCCTCTCATCAAACGTTGTCCCAACCCGAGCTTGTTTTCAGTGTTTCCCTAAATTTTTCTATCTCTGCCGGCACTCAGAAAAAGAAATACTGGATATATTACAATATCAGATAACCTTTTACAAACCCCAAATTATTGTGAACAGAAAGAACAAATAGGACAACGGGCGCAACAGTTTTCGGATAAAGAGACAGAACCGCGAGCAACAGAGGTACACGTGCACATACATGCCCACACACAAAGACACACGTGCAAACAAACAAAGGGAGACACACACACGCCCACATTCAAAATAAGACTGATTGTACGTATTTGTTCTAAAAATCAACTTAAATGTAAGCGACAATTGTTAAAATTACTGGCTGCACCATCAAATGTCACTTCAACACGCACACACTAAGAAGAAGTGCAAAAACTCAAATCCCAAAACGTAAATCCCGTGGGTCGTCCTGCAAATACTTTTCAGTAATTTAACAATAGTGGCAAGGTCCTGATATTTTTTCACGAGAGTTGACTTTGTACCTCTCAGATGCGTCAATTGCCATGTTAGGAACCCTTAAGGTGATTGAAGATGACAGAAACCAGCAATCAGATCGGTGGAGCAAGTACCTCACGCTCTCACATGCGGTTACACTTCACTCCATTTACCATTCTGAAGTGCTGTCGACACACAGACCGAATGAGCAATATCCAAAGGCAAGGTTAACTTCCCTTCAAAATTCAAACATCTCTCACAGCACAGGGTACATTTTCAAACAAGTGTATGCAGTTTTTACATTTCACACCTGAGAGAGGATCAAGCTGTCTTAAATGAATCCCACCGGTTGCCATTATCTAATATTCCTGCAAAGTACGAAATCCCTCGGTGATATTAGTGAAGGATAACAAGAGGATTCATGAGGATAAAACCACTCGGCATGGTGCAGTTGGTCAAAACAGCGGCGAGTGAAACATAAGAGTGCGGGGCATGTTGGGTTCATGTGGTAAAGGACGGAAAGTTGCCAAGATGGATAAAACCGAGAAACTTCCTCACCCCTCCACCAAATCATATTTATTTATTTATTCATAGGAGGTTCACGGTGAAGGTCGGGGTTCACGGATGCGTGATGGTTTTAATCAAAGTGAGTGCAGAGTGAAATTGCTGACTGATATCGTCGTGGATAGGAGAGGTCGTTGTGGGTTTGGGTGCAACGCCGGGGAAAGATTATGTGCAGCATAAAACAGTTGCTTTACTGTTAAAATGGTAATGTTTGCTGCTAGCAGTATTACGCGAGCTTTATATTGTTTAAAAAAAAAAAAAAGCTAATATTCTTCAAGCCTAAAGGAGACATTTTGCTTGAGCTTCCATTTTATGTAACACTGACGTTGCAAAACAATATTGTTTCAATTTGGAGCAAAGTCACATTCGTGTGTTTATGTGCAAGGAAAAAAAAAACATGTTATGTTCCCGCGACACATTTCTGTGAGGAAGAATCAAAATCTTCGGCAATTTCAGAGCACGCGCTGCGAATTCATTTTAGTCAACAGTCATTGTGTTTCTTTGATTGTACCTTGTTAGACATTTTTGTTATCTTGTCAGATTTCCCACACCTAAAATACAAAGCGACCCGTGTGGTTACCTCACATTTTGATGCACCTCCAATTTGTAATTTGTTTATTCTCCCATTTTTAACGTTGCAGGAAAATATTGCATGGACAATAAACAGCAGAAATGTAAAATGTAAAAAAAAAAACAAAACAAGAAAACTAAACCGGCCATTAGCCGGTTTTGCTCTCTGGGTTAATTGTTTATTATTAATTAAAATACCAAGAAGGTAAACAAAATGTGTGCAGTATTCGAATACTGAATGAAATCTTCTCAATTGTGCATTTGTGTCGGCCTCCAGTGGACGAAAAAAAGACTCTTAGGGTATTAGCGCAATTAGCATTGAGCTTCTTATCACTTGTGATCTCGCTCGTTTTTTTGTTTGTTTTTTTCTTTCAGCTTACACCGTCAACACCGATTTGGAAAATGAAGATTGCTGATTAAAACATGTTTATATTTCTATAGGTGGGTTTATACCGACTGTTTCTTTGACTTCACTGCATCGCACTCCCATCACATTACGTAGGTAGGAAGAGTAGTGATGTTTAGTGTTGTGATGAACACAAAAATCGAGAAAATGATTTCTTCCTTTATCTGGTTCAAGAGCCCGCTCTCACAAGACTTTAGTACAATTTAGTGCAAAAAGTAAGTGGAAAACGTGACCAAAGAAGAACCTTTTTTTTTTGTAAAGCTTGTGCAGGTGCATTGACACATGCGTTGATCAAAATTGGTCCAGTACAAATGGAAACCGATGCTTACTGATTGTGCAATTGTCAACTTCTCCTGAGCCCAAATCAAGTTTAAGGAATCTCCCTCCACCGGGTGATGATGTCACAGATTCGACGCGGCTCTTGAACAATGACACAGTCTTCCGTATTGTTCAACACAGCTTGATGTGACATCTGTTTGAAGAGTTTCTTTTTATTTAAGAAGGCTATACCAGACGCATAATCACTGTACATTGATTTAACATTACCTTTACAATTAAAGTCGTCACTGAAATTACAGAATAAATATATGCACATTTTTCTTCAAATCTTTGTGTGAGAGAGAAAACATTAAAAGTGCGTCCGACAAAGCTGTTAGTGGGTGATGGTGGGGCGAGGGCGGGGGGCGGGGGCAGGATCCAGAGGCAATTGCGTGGAGCGTGGGGCCCTAAACAAAGTGCATGGAAATATCCAGAAAACCTTGAGCGTTGTCTGATAATATTCACAAATGTTTCATCACCTGCGCATCACCGGCGCGTCCCTTTATGAGAAGCACCCCGATCAAGACAAACGTCCTAATTAATAGTCACAAACATAGTCATAGGATATCAAAATTAAATAGAACACTCAACTGTAATGCGTTGCAGTATCTTTGTTCACAATGTGATGAACTGCAACCCCCCCCCCCCGCCCGACACCACCGCCAACCCTCATCTTCCTGCACTGCACCGAGTGCATGCGGCAAACTGCAGTTCATATTCATATTTGTTTTATCCTTCTTTCAATGATTTCCCATCGCCTTAATGTGCACGGCCTCCGGGGTCTTTGTCGATCCTAGTGAGGGGTAGAAGAGGCAGAGAATAACCCACCAATTCAGAGAGACGTCCTGCTCCCGTGCGTCATGGGAATTCCATAAACAAAGGATCTTATTGTATGTCAGGATTGTGGTGTATTTTTTTTTTTAATTCCCCAATGCATCTCTTACTCCTGTAATACACTCTTCTCAGCAAGTAGTGATATCTTATATTATAAAAAATAATAGATGCTGACATTGCTGGCTACTCTGAAAAAAAGGCACTTGATTGAAATATCTGAGAACAGCCTTTCCTCCATCATGATTTGGGCGGCACGGCAATCTATTTTCAATTCATCTCATGCTGCCTTGTCCAGAATGACTTGATTTTAAGATTGGTTTCGGGCGGTTGTGTTTTAAGGATAGCAAACTGACAACGTCATTCATGCCTTTCTCCACCGGGCTACAAATGTTAAAACCGATACGATTTTTCCAACAGTTCGAGGTAATCCGGCTTGGTTTGAAGTTTGGCCCTTAACTCCGGGTAATCGCTTTGGGACGGTTCAGGGTAGCAGCCTTTCCCCGCCGTGAAAAGCAAAGTCTCCTTCAGCCGAGCGTCCTGTTGCAAATCTGGGTACTGCATGCCAGGTGGGTGAGCATGTGCCACGTGCATGTTCTTTAGTTTGGGGGCGGTCCCATAAACGCAGTCCACAAAAGCGACGGTAGGTGTGGGCCTCTGACTGTCAATCACAGTCGGGCAGAGCCCGCCGTTCTCATGGAGCCCCGCGAAGTCGGCTGTGGTGTGGTTGACAGCGACGATTGTGTTGAGTTGGGAGTTGGAGACGGACAGGCTCCACTCTCTTTCTTTCTCTAACACGGTTCTGTAGCTGTTGCCGCTACTGCTGCTTCCATTGTCTCTCTTGGCTGAAAACTGCCCTCTGTCGTCATCCGATGTTGCAGCTATCTCCCCCTCCCGGGGCTTATAAATGGGGTTGTTGCACATCTGAGTCACAGGGTGGGGGATGTAATCATAAACATGGCCATGGGAATGTGTGTGGCTGGGATGAGTGTGAGTGTGCAAGCTGGAGGTTGGCTTCTCCAGTGTGCTTGTATTGACGGCGCTACTCTGCCTGGGTGCATCTTCAAAAATCCTGCACTGCATCTGGATCCCTGTCAGATCCACCTCTGAGCGCTTCCTGAAGGGCAGTTTCTTCCTCCGGCGCAGAACGAAGGCGAACAGCCCGGCTGCTACAAACACAGCAGAGATGAAGAGGATGAGGAGACTCAAGATGAGGACGGACAACGGAACTGCGTCTCTTCCACCTGCCTCCCCCATTCCCGCGCTCCCGGTGGTGAGGTCATCCCCACCGGGCTGAGCCGGCAATGGGCCTGAGAAATGCTTAAGTTTGGGACAAAGGACTTCAACCTCGATTGAGCGCAAATCCTTCCCAAAGGCAAACTCTGGCGTCTTGCAGATGACGTCTCCAACCACAATGACCGAGGAGAGCTTTTCCAGCCATTGTTTGAGGGGGATGATATCGCACGAGCACTCCCAGGGGTTCTGATGGAGATCAATCTGGACGATCGAGGTGAGGTGCTCCAGGACTCCGCGGACAGGCAGGGTTAGGAAGTAATTGTTGCGAAGGTTGAGGCGAGCGAGGTTGGTGCCAGCAAAGACGTCATCGGGGAGGGAGCGCAGCAAATTGTCATTGAGAAAAGCCAGCTGCAGATTGGGCATAAGGGAGAAGGAGTTGGGCTGTATCTCACGTATGACGTTGTACTCGAAATAGAGGAGAGTCAACATCTGAAGTCCTCGAAACATTCCGGGGGTGAGCCTTTCAATGTCATTGCCATTCAGATATAAACTTTTTAAGTTTGGCAGGTTGATGAAAGCCCCCTCCTGCACATAAGATATCCGGTTGTTGCCCAAATGCAGTAAATCCAAACTTGAGAAGTTCCAGAAATCAGAACGGTAGATTTTCTGTATGAGGTTACCACTGAGATATAATTTCTTGGCATTGAGGGGCCGTGGCAGAAGGTCAGAGATGTTGTGAAAGCCTTTCTCCTTACAGTTCACCGTCAGGCCTAAGTCATTAATGTGAAGGTTGCAAATACATCCTGCGGGACAAATGATTGGGATCGGAGGTCTTGTCTGATAGCCGGCAATCGGGGGTTGGTTGATGCCTGGGTAAACGCTGCGAGGTGTTGGGGCGTTCTTGGTGGGTCGAGGTCGTTTAGTGGGCTTTGCTGCGGAGGATGCCGTGTTGTGAAAGGACGAGAGCATGGAGGACGGTTTGGTAGGCCACGTGTTGTCGCTGTTGAACGGGATGCGGGGAATTCCAAGTTTGGCCTCGATCTCGGAATCGGAGAGCAAAGGACAAAGCTCGCTGCGCTTGATTTCCCGTAAGTCTTTCCCATGTAAATGGAACGGGTATTCACATGTTATCTCGCCGACCAGGGCGGTATAAGGAATCCTCTCCAGCCAAGTCTTTAGTTGGACAATCTCACACACACAGTTCCAAGGGTTCTCTTCCAGCTGAATTTCCATCAAACTCCGCCCAACATACTCCAATGTGCCCTTATAAGGCATCGTCTTTAGTCGGTTCCCCCGAAGGTCCAAATGTGTGAGTGAAACAGAGCGGAAGAGATAATTGGGGAGCACGGGAATCAGATTGTCATTTAGTATAAGCACTCTCAATTTGTGTAAGTGCCTGAATGCACCACTTTCAATCCTTTTGATAACATTGTAGTCTGCCTGGAGATACTCTAAACTCTCCAGTCCGAGGAATGTGTCATTCCGGAAAATCTCCAGTTTGTTCTCGTGTAAGAAAAGCCGTTTGAGTATTCCCAAGCCGTTGAACGCTCCAGCGTGGATATCTTGCAAGGCGTTATTACCGAGATTGATAGATATGGCATTGTTGAGATGGAGAAAGCCGTTAAAGTAGAGCTTCCTCATGGAGTTTCTCTGCAGGTTGAGTTTGAATGGCCGGCTCCATATCTGAGCAACCTGGCTCACGTTTGTAAATCCTTTGCTGTCACAGTGCACGAGGAAAATGCCCTCTTTGACCTCGCAGTAGCAGGGCTCGAAGCACGGCTCATCGATCTCCTCCGAGTCCTCCAGTAATGGGATCGGGGTGGTCCATCCTAAGGCTATGGTGCTCAGCAAGGTAACCCACAGCATCCTCGCTGACACCAAGTGGGTGAAGTCTGGGCTCCAGGAAGAGAGCCACTTCACAGCACTGCAACAAAGAGAAAGAGGGAGAATGAAATGGGGGGGAGAGGATGATACGCGTGTGCGCAAACAAACCCAGCAAAATAGAGTTCAAGATGAAAGAAATGGCAAAAATAAGGGCGATTACTTTCGATGCAATGGCAAAGCGAGTGGAAAATGACCATGACTACGTGAGATGTTGCTGAGTATTTCAAGCAAAATGGGCCAAGTGCACTTGGATCGGTGATGCGATAGCCATGCAAGAGAAACAAATCTCTTGTAGAGTTAGCATCACCGAGCAGACCCAGGTCCATTTATAATACAGCAGATATGCTCCTAAGGCCGCAATAAATCACCTCAGAGATGCCTATCCCTATGAATAAACAATAGCAACAGCAGGTGGGTGAGGTTAGCCGCAAAGAGGAGACACCGTCCCCCTGGTGTATTTATTACATGAGAGGACACTTAGTCACCTTCTTCTTAAGTCATGAGAGCAGTGTGGGGGGTGGGGGCTACACTGCAGTCAAGGGTGCTGAATAATCTTCAATATTCACCATGTTTCCAATAGATCCACAATTTTTGAGGGCATAATACAATCCAATTTTTTGGTTTAAAAAAATGCACATTATTCACACAGATACACACACACACACACGTATCTGCGCAGGGGTTTTTTTTTCGCTGCCTTTAGTGACAGTATTTGCGTATTATACAATCGAAAAGTGTCAAGTGTGAGAAGGGGTTCAGCTACGTTTGCAGGATGACCCGAATTTTAGGTCCGCTGCCTTTAGTGACAGTATTTGAGTATTATACAATCGAAAGTGTCAAGTGTGAGAAGGAGTTCAGCTACGTTTGCAGGATGACCCGAATTTTAGGAAATAAAAGCTTCAGATTCAGGGGAAAAAAAGCAATATACTGATGATTTGACAATTATGTAAAAAATGAAATCGTTTTTGATGCTGTCGTGCTTTGCAGTAAAAGGTTTAAAAATGAAACTTCCACACATCAGTGAGGTTCCTTTCACGGACACAGGCACACACAGAGGCTTGGGCACTGTGCGTCCAAACGTTGCTGCTGAAACATCCAGTGACGACTTTGGCGGAACAAATCCGCTGTCCGTGGTCCTGATTTATATATATTTGAAAAAAAAAAAAGTCGGGAAAAGGAGAGGGAGGTTCCAGTAAGGAGGGGATGAAAGAGGAGAAATTTTAGGGTCGCAGTCCCCCGGAAAAGACACACCAAAAAAAAAAAAAAAATTAAAAATCACAGTTGTATAAATGTGATCCAATGATGTGGCCTTGCTCCAAATGTCACCATTTTCTTCCTCTCTTCATTGTGCGTTATCTAAGGATTCCTCGATTCCCAGATTCATTTGTTTCTGAGATAAAACCCCATTTGTTTATTCATTATAAGTCGTATGCGTTGCACCAAATGAGATGGCATACGTACTTAGTTTAGAGGGATTCCCACTTCTTCATCCTCCTGCGGCGTGTTCTGTTGTGGCCCGCAACGTCCTGCTCACTGTCCGATGCTGGGCTGCGGGGAAAGAAAACGGAAAGAGAAGTGCAGGTAAGAAAAAAAAACGTTCGAGAGCAAATAGACGGAGCAGATTTGCAAGCAAAGAATGTGAAGGTGCACTCTTTCGAAGTCAAAACAGCTGCACTTCAGTCACAAATGCTGAATACTTGATATTGGAACGCAAGAAAAGGTATTTGAGTCAGCCCTGCCAAATCCTCTCTCCCACTGAAAGCACCGAGTTCAATCTAGCAGAGAGCAGCGCGCTCGTGGAAAGAGATGCCAAGCATAATGCAGCAACATTTGGCCGAGGCTGATGTGCTGAAAAGAACACGACTATTCCACGGATCACGTTCGCGGTTAAAGTTGACATGGATGCACGCGAGACACACAAGTGCGCACTAATTGAAAGGTTAGTCACTTCGTGCACAAGATCCGTCAACTCACCTCAGATTTGTGCTGCAGCTGCGAAGCATTTGGGAGAAATAAGAGCGAGAATGAAACAAAAAAGGGGAGCAAGACTTGAGTTGTCTCTCGCTTCCTTCCCCATCTCCCGCTCTATCTCCTTACCCTCTTCCCCGTGGCTGAGGCTAAAGGAGAGGAGGAAGAGGAGAGATGAAGACGTGAGAGGAATGTGAAATCTCTCCCTCGCTCTCCGGTGACTCTGACACTCTCCCCTTCTTCCCACTCTCCGGTGTGTGCTTAAAATGCAAGTCCTCGACTCCAGCCCGTCCTGCTTCTTCTTCTTCCTCCTCCGCCGCCGCCGCCGCCGCCGCCGCCGCCGCCCCGCCGCCTCCCGGGTGAGCGCGCACAACGACTGCGCAGCCGGGTGACAATACTCTCCTCAGGACCGCGTCCTCCTGACGGTTAGAGCAATGGGCAGCAGGAATGTAGACAGAATTGCTCGGCTGCTTTTATTTAGTTTCATTTGCCCCCCCGCAAGCTGCCTCGCTTTCTTTTCCACGCGTCCAAAAAATGCCTGCTGTCGTGCGTCACAGGAGTGATGAGGAGGGACTGAGCCAGCCGGCGGGGTGGAGGTGGAGGGAGGGAAACGGTGAGAGACGCAGAGAAGAGAGATAGAGAGTCAAAGAGGGGAGGGGAGAGGGAATGATGGAGATCGTTTGGATTCTTGGGTGAGAAGATGTTTTCGTGCACCAAGCCAAGGAAATAAAGAAATCACTTCAATTTGATATGTTGCGAGGTGCGTGTAGAACTGTCAGACCTATGGATGTCACTCAAAGTGCAATAAGACTTTTTTTTTCAATGTATTTTCCCATTGCGAGTAAGTATTCCCTAGTTGGCGCCCCATCTGCAATCGCCCAGCTCCTCTGTGGTGACGACAGGGGGTGGCCACGACTATTTAAAGCAAGATGGGAGAGGCGTGATCGAACTCGGTGCGTTTTATTCTCCTCCCTCGGACTGCCTGCCTTCCCGCGTCTCGCCTGCAGCGGGCAACACGAGTCTATAGCAAATAGCCTTGTGAGCATTTATTCCACATCCCTGATATCAGACATTAGTGTATCACACTAGTTCAATCTTTTATCAGCACGACTTGGACACTCAGCCCCACTAGTTATGCCCTTTGTCGTACTAGTTGAATACGATATTCATTTAATATGGATAAACCATGTATTATTGTTTAATTTGTTGTGTAGTATAGCAGTATCGGATATATATATACATATATATATAAGAAAAGCAGTACTGATTCAACTCATTTGCTATAAGTAAAAGTAAAAAAACAAAAAAATAGACTGACTGACATGCATGAAGGTACAAAAGTCAAAAGTGGAAAAGAAGTTTCATACTCATTGATCAATGTTGATAACTTGGCACAAGAAAATGCAAAACTTAGCGACGCACAAAATCGTTTCCCTTTTATTAGGAGAAGGAAAAAAAAAATCACCGACGCTATTAAAAACTCCTGTTCATAGGTTGGCAAAGGATGTGAACTGACTGACTAACAAAAAAATGCAAATTTAGCTTCACCTACAAAAATACACATTGCCTCTCAAGATGTGTTTTCAGACTAGATGGATATACGCATTAAAAAAAAATTGTTGCACCAGAAGCTGGTGGCTTTTAGGCTGGCACAAAACAATGCATTCGCCACAAAACATTCTGTCTCCAACACAATTCTCTTAAACAACACCTTGGATGCGGAATATCCTGCCCTTGTCCAAATCTATTGTAGTTTGCTTCCCAGTTCACATCCTTACATGTCACTGCTTTCCCTCTTATTTTTCCGCCCCACCAAACCCCTATACTGTGTCTCAATCAATCAATATTACGACGGTTGACTTAATCAATACGACTGTTGACTTAACGCTCTCTTTTACCACTTTTTTTTCATCGTGTTATCATCTGAGGAAGTTGAAAAGAAGTAACAAGCTTCAACCAGATGGGAGAATCTCAGCAGTCCCTCAGTAGAAAAAAGGGCATAAAATTAAATGATCATTGAGGTCAAACATCCAATGAATTTTTGGGCAACATCCAGCTGGTTTAATGGTTCCCTTTAGCTCACCCGAGAAGACTGGCACCGGATGGGGTATTTGAGAGAGGCATTTGTGAGCAGCTGCTGGTCGACAAAAACTGACATTCTTCTTTGTAAAAAGCCATCGTTCAATTCTCCAGCCTGACAGCTAATGTCACGCAGAATGACATGGGGGTCACTCAAAAGCATTCATTCAACACAGAGAACATGCCGTGCATACTGTAAGTCGGCATTGGACACAACGAACAACTTGTGACCTAAACATTCGAGCTAAAAATACGGACCGTGGGATTTTATGATTTTGAGAACCATTGCGGAAAATGGACAAGGGATCAATTTGGGACATGCAAGTATTAGTTCAAATGGTCAAAATTGATGTGAAGTGGTTAAAGAAATAAAAAGAGGAAATTACCTTTACATTCAGATTGGTGAATGTACATTTGCATCTGGACAGCACAGTGGTTCATTTGTTGAGCACGTCTGCCATATGGTCAAAAGTTCGTCGCTTTTGAATCTCGTCTATGCTGAACTCTGCATGTTAGGTTAATTGAAGGTTCAAGTGTGAATAGCTGCTTGCTCAAAGGTGCTCTATGATTGACTGTTGACCAGTCCAGGGTGCAGATACTGTCTCGAGATCAAAGCAAGCTGGGGTTGGACTGTCATTTGGACTGTCACAACCATTTTGTGATGACATTGTGATGAAATGTTATACCCTGAATGGGTTCCAACAACAAACCTTGCCGGTTGCAACCTTTATCTAGTCTTGTCTTGGAATTCCACTTTGATCCTCAGCGGGCACCACCGAGTGACGAAAGAAATATTGGCGACGATTTCATTGCATTCTACTCTGCAGCATCAAACAAGGATCCCACACAGTGCAACTATTTCAAAACACTGATCATTCTTTCACTCACTGCTGCAAACATTTGACCTCATATAAGTGTTGGAATGTAAATCGACTGGGTCTTTGAGGGTTTTCGCTATTTTTTCCCCCCATTGAGTATGCTATGTGTGAAATACTAAGTGCCTACTTGAACAAAACAGGTGTTAATTGAAGTTTTCAGGGCACCGGTAAAAAAAATGTGAAAGTGCTTTCCTTTCACCATGGAGACTAAAATGCATTGAAAATAAAAACTTGGCTGAAGCCTAAACATGAGATTTAGCACGGTCAAATGTCTGAGTTCAACATGCAAGAGGGGCTTTGAAAATTTTCCCCTCTGTGTTTTGAATTGCAGAAATTCTATTTGTTTGATACAGCGGGACCTCTAAATTTGAATGCCACTAAACTCGCACAAGTCGGAGCAATCTGTTTGGGTTCCTTAGTTCATACATTTTATTTGTTACTCAAGTTAAGGTAGCGGATGTTGTTGATGTTTTGACAGTGTTTAACTTATTTTTAGAATTCACATTAATTCATGGTGTTTGACTGGTTAGAGCATTGGCCTCACAGTGCAGAGGTGCGGGGTTCGATTCCGGCTCCGGCCTTCCTGTGCGGAGTTTGCACGTTCTACCCGTGCCTATGTGGGTTTTCTCCGGGTACTTCCGTTTCCTCCCACATTCCAAAAACACGCATGGCAGGTTACTGGAACACTCGAAATTGTCCCGAGGTGTGAGTGTGAGCACGGATGGTTGTTCGTCTATGTGTGCCCTGCGATTCAGTGAATAAAAACTATACCATTGATCTAAGACAATCTAATCACCTTTGATTTATTTCCTGTTATCGATGAATACACAGCAGGAAATCTGAAAACTGAAGGTTTATTTTTCAAGAATTTTGAAACCAATACAACCATTGTGGAATGACCCAAGAACCGGCAGCAAAAGAGGGCGCCAAAAACATGATTTCTTCATTCGAAATGTGATTAATTAACGTCAACACTGCAATGAAAGCATTTGCTTCTTTCACTATTCAGTCCATTGTTCAAAGCAAAGAATGTCGATGACACTGTGACCGACAACAGCAAGAAATGGTAAGCAAGGCTTTCTGGAGCATTGGAGGGGTGTTTGTTGCGCCGTGAGCTTTTTAAACCACCTTTTGTATGGTCTGGCCTTGAAATCCGAGCCTGGATTGCAATGATATTAATGGTCTGCCCTGTGCTCAAAGAATGCGAGGTGGGGGGAAAATGTGAACGCACAAATGAAAAAGTTGAAGATGATACACTTGGTGCGCATAATACTTCATTTTTCTGCACAGCTGAAGATATTTGGTAGAGAATGGAGACAAGTAAACCCAATCGGACTTTTAATCTCGGCCCAATAACAGCGGAAGCTCAAAAATCAGACAAAATCTTGATTGTGACACTGGTTGAGTTATCCAACATTTTCACAGTTAATCACAGCAACTTTAGAGGTTTCACTGAACACAATGTAAACTCTCAATGCACAGTGTCACAGGATAAGTCACAAGAGGTCAAATGTCATACCCTGGGGTATGAGCTCCTGTGTGAAAGAAGGAGCACCAAGCCAAGTGGCTGAATGGCGTTTCAGACAAAAGAGCAACCAAAGATATGGAATGAAGGAGACAGTCGTTTCTTTTATCTGTTGACCTCACGAAAAGACACACCGACATTGAGAATGTGAAAGCCAGATCACTGCCTCAGTAGCACTGCGCCATCACAGTAGCTTTCTTCAGTCAAGGATACTAGTCAGGAGTGGTATTCAAGTTAAAAGTATGGAAGGCGAAAGCAGCAGAGAGAAACGTTTTCTATCACTGTCTTGCATGACTTGAGACTCAAATCTAGTATTACAATGGAAGTAATGATCATGGAGTTGCTGATATTTCTGTATTCTGTCTTTCCCAACGTTGTGTTCCGAGTGCCACAAACAAACGCTCATATTCAAGCAGTGCTTTTTGTTTAAACACGGGTCTTGCGTATTCATTGAATAAGTCCAACAGCAAGATTTCAATCCAGTGTCATGGGATGATGTTTCATGGCTGTACCTCAAGACATCAAAGAACACTCTGCCGAGTCTAAATACGGGCGCCATGACTGTAAGAGCCACTGTGTCAATTTAAACAGCTGTTGAGAAAAGTGTAATGTAATGTAACTTATGTAGATTGTAATCTTTGCCCGTAAAAAGCAATTTGAGCTCAAGGAATTATTAACTTTGGTTATTATACTTACTCTGGTGTGAAAGGGGATATTTCTTCCCAGTTGCAGTGCTTACGGTACCTTGCTATATAAGCGGCGACACATCAAAACAATGAATTCACACATTTACTCAAGCGTTTCAATGTAAACAGTCGTTGTTTGCACTGGACGTATTTGCGGCCTGAAATGGTTTCCGATGGACCTAAACAATTCTAAAGGGCCACTGATCCTGAATGGCAAAATAACATTCTTTTTTTTTTTTGGCTTCAGGCACTTCAACATGGGTACAGTAATCGTAACCACAAGGTCTGTCCTATTAATACAAAAACGTGTCTGCACCCTGCAGGTATCCAAGCTGTGTTTATCTTTGAGCAATTTTGCTGCATGGAATTTTGGCATAGAGAGTGATCTTGCCAATAGGCCATGTGGAACATGCTCACAGACACGCACATGGCCATGTCTATGGTTCTCGCCTGCATCCCATTCTGCTGTCCTAGCCTCAAACTGTCTGAGCAAAAAAAAAAAAAAAACCCACACACCACGACTGTTCAGAGACCTAATTTCCGGAGGCCGCTCTGTTCCCATGAGAGATGTGTATGTGTGTTTGCGTGTTTTTAAGTGTGTTTGGAGAGCAGTCACTATATGTTGCTGTCTCATCTGTTTTTGTATTTTTTTTTCCTGGCTAAGTGACAACAGAGCAAAGACAAAGATGAGAATTGGGGAGGATAAGTATCATGGTGAAGTCTGGAAAAAAAAATCAAATATGCTTTCAAGCACAGGCAAGAGAACAAGAAAACCGTAATGGTTTGAAATTTACAGCGATATTGCCAACTACTTTACTTAAGTAGGATTCCAAAGCTGAGGAAAATGGAGCATTAAATGTACGAGATAAGGGCCTCATGAGAGAGACATCACTGGAGTAATCATTAACTATTTTTAGAACTTTTTCTTTCATTTTTCGCAGCCTTGACAGTGATTCCCCAGAGTTCTAAAATGCAAACACATGACACTGCAGAACACACCCGCAGGCTTCAAAACATTGACCTTCAAGTACAGCTTTGATGCATTACAGTTCTCTCGATGAAGTTACGACGTTCTGTTTAAAATCTAGTTCGAAATACATTTCCATGCATTGCTTGAGTACTTCTGATTTCTCCCAATTTCCCAAAACATGCATGTTAGGTTGAGCGAAGACTCTAAATTGCCCGTGGGTGTGAGTGTGAATGGATGTTTCCATGTATGCCCTGTATTTGGCTGCCAACCAGTCCAGGGTGAACCCCACCTCTTAGCCAAAGTCAACCGGGATAAGTGCAGTTCAGCTGTGACCCTAATGAGCATAATGGATGGATGGGCATGAGCTCTGCCTTGCAACTTTCTTGATAGCCTTGGGTGGGTCAGGAGTCACTGATGTGGTGGTTCTCTCGCCTGACTTTGCTGAAGGCAGTGATGGAGTTACTTTGGGTGTGAATGATGTGCCCTGCATGTGAATTGAGATTGTCAAAGTCTCTGTCAGTCTTGGGCCCTTAGAATCACTCGTCACTACTCTTCCCCTTAAAGCGCCCCCCTGGCTATGGTGATGGTTTCAATGAACCAACTTTGGAGTCGGTTGCCTTACAAACACCAGATCGACGGGGGTGGCGCTTCAGAGACGGCTGTATTTATGTCACGAGTTCCTTATGCTCATAAAACTCAACTGAAGATGCTTATTTTTTTCACTATGTATTGTATCGCCTATAGTCCGGCACAACCGTGTAGCGCTACACGCACGCAACACTTCGTATTGGTTTCTCACAGCCCGTCCACGCACTCCAACCGCAAATAGAAGGTGGTTGATCTTCCACCTACTGCGACACTTAGAAATCACAGCTACAGCAGATGTGACCGAGGATCCATCCATTCATCCGTCCATTTTCAACACCGCTTATCCTGAACAGTGTTGCGGGGGGTTTTGGAGTCTATCCCAGAGAACTTCGGGTGGAAAGCAGACACTAGCCTGAACTGGTTGCCAGTCAGTCACACTGCACATATAGAGACCAACAACAATTCACACCCACATCCACACCGTCACTGAGTGGGAACTGATCCCATGCTGCCCGCTCACAAGTCAGGCGAGTGTACCACCACACCATCAGTGACGAGCTAAAAATCCTTCACCCACCAATGCTTTGCCTGCAAAGGGAAACAAATTCATGGTCACAGAACCAGGAACATAACAGTGGACATTAAACCTCAAACTCACCAGCGGCTCCCGTGCCATTCTTCCAAACTCTGCCGTGCCAAATTTCCTGGAAAACATTCGAAAAAATATATCCGATATGCATTCAATATATTCTAATCATGAACAGTGTACTACACAACTTTGAAATTGGAGTCTTTTTTTAGTCTCTCTGTAGTAACATTTCCCTTGGATCCCAGTTCATGGCAAATGGGAATGAACCTATAAACAGGAAGGCCTGGGTCAACTATCTGACCGCAATGAGACCAAAGTAGCTTTGGGCTGTGGATAATTTTGGACTGATCAACAAGTATAAAAACAACTAGGCTGAAAACAATCCAGCGGGAAGAAAAAAAAAAAACCAAAACATCAGTTTGTTTTGAGCTTTGCGAAGAACTCCCTAAAAAATATATCTTGTTTACATGATATTAGCTTTTGATACACATCTCAATAAATTGATGATTGATGGATTAATCAATCTGATTTCATACCAGATATGTTGGCCAATTTAGGGAACACTTTGGAGAAGGCCCTTCTCTCGTCCAGTATGGCAGTTCACCCATGCAAGTCCATTGAGGAATGCTTCAAAGGCGTGTCAGGTCTCGTTGTCCAACAACAGCGACCTCTGACCTTTCTGCTCCTACTATTTCTGGATGATCGGAAAAATTTCAAAATGTTTTAGAAAGTCTTCCCAGAATACTGGATGCCATTTTCTCTTTCTTTGCCCCAATATTGTTCTTCATATGATTTATTTCATGCCACTGCCTTTTACTGGCCATATGTGGAAATTCAAATGGTGATTTAAATAAAGTAGTCATTTGAAGTATGTAATTTCTCCCCAGAAGCAACAAATAATTTATATCAAGTCGAAGTCAAAACATGAAATGAATATCATCAGAATATAGTATAAAAGGCAATACATCAGGGACCAAGATAACCCACTCGAGTCCCTTGCTGCAAACACTTGAACAGCGGATCATCAATACAACAAGTGAAAAATTATTTTTTGTCCTCACCGACCAGTCATTTATTTTGCCTGTGAATATGTGACAGATTTTTGTTGTCACTCAGTAAGATGAGTATGGTGGCCATGTATGATGAACTGACTGGGATGCTTGACGCTGCTTACAAAAAAAAAAAAAAATGTTGACTTTCTTTTGTGCTTTGCGCAGACAATAAATAAGAAAGAGACAAGGACTTTTGCTTTGCAAAAGCAGCCCAGCGTTTCACGATGTGTTTGTCAATATGTCCAGAAGACAATGAGTTCCGCCAGGCCTGGAGTATTGTCCCATTGACGTGTCGTGAACTCTGTATATGGAGAGCATTTTTCAGTTGATCCTATGGCCGTTGTGTGGTTCCCTGTTTGATTTTAACTTAATAAACTTACTACACAAGAATCAGTCGTTGCTTTTACATTCAAAGCACTCTTCCTGCTCTTGCACTCTTGAACGTGAGGCTAAAAATCCAATCTCCAGGGACGAGGAGAGTAAATGGCAATTTGAGCTGCAGCACTTTGCCAGTCGATTGTGTGGATTATGTGTGCTCTTTCTGCTTTGTTGCAGGTCTGTAACAAAGTCACTCAGACAGCGTGATGGACAGAAAAAAGAACAAAAATGACATAATAGATGGCGGACTGACAACCCAGAAAAGTGAGTATAAGGATGTGACTAGTTGCTGGCAAGACTTGTCAAAGGTGATACTAAACTTCATGAAGATGACCAGCAGAGATATTAATACACAATACAAAGAGCGCATTTAGAATGACCCACATGTTTGAGGCACAGCTTTCGTGTAAATATGTGTAATAGTGTGCTTTTTGATACTAAGATACAAACAGAAAAGCAAGAGAAAGAAACAATAAATGTAGAGAATACAAAGACGGAAAAAATATAACATACTTTCGCCTGAATAGCTTTGCTGTCTTCATTGCCAGGTCTATATTCCGCATAGTCGATGAGCAACACACTGAGTAACACTGCCAATTAATCATGATGAACATTACAGATGTGTAAATCTTTCTTTATAGATACTAATTATGGTCGTACTAATGAGTCTTAATGTTTTTCTTACCATGAAAAGGTTTTCTTTCATCACTTCCTCATTTCCCTTTACACTTTCAGATGTATGCAAACGTAGACATATCCACACATACATTCACGTACACTCTTCCACACATTACATAAAAAAATACGACAGCCATTCACACTCACATCTACGGGCAGTTGAGAGTGTTCCGTTAACCTATCGTGCATGTTTTTGGAATGTGGGAGGAAACCGGAGTATCCACAACAAAACCTGCGCAGGTACAGGTACAGGATTTGAACCCTTGACAACATATGCTTTTCAAAATAAGCTTAACAACTCCCTTGAAATGGGCTGCATGCATGCAAACAAACGTCACACTCCACGAAAATCATTTTTTGGATTGTTATCCTTCAAACGACTCCTCACCCGTTGTGTGCCCGTTGCTTTCTGAAGCCTGATTAGCACCTGTAGGAGTCTTGTAATTGGACACGGAGCCATCCGGTGCAAGATGCCCATTAGAGCTACATGCGGGATTTGGGCATGATGAGCCACACACATCTAATCCGTTATTACAGGGGCATGTTGTTTGTTTTTTGTTTGTTTGTTTGTTTGTTTGGTTTTTTTTTGCATCCAAAGCCCAGCATGACAAAATGTGATGAAAATGAAATGGTTTGAATCATATACATCTACAGCATGTGGATACTTAAAAGGTTGTTCGGTATAGACTCAATGAAATGGATAAATATCAAAGGGTAAATATGCAAAATACGTCTTTGTCATACTTGGATGAACTGATGAACAAATTGAAAGACTCGAACAGCATCCCCCCCCCTCCCCCTCATGTTTTACATGAATATTAAGTCGCTGAATCCACTAAACTGTGTTATCTTAAATCAGTGTCTTTTTTTATGGCATACATCCTTTATTCATATTGTCAAAGGCGCTTTGAACAGCATCCAAGCTTATAAATCATTTTGTAATTGAAGAACATATGTAGCGTCTGTGTTTACAGCTTACCAAGGTATTCGTTAATCATGCTGAAGTGGCTGACATCCTTCTGTTATGAGGACAAAAAGGTGGATGTGCAAATTAGGTCACATTTACAGCTCGCAGTGGGTTGACAGCTGCACTTTCAAAGTGTAATTCTACAGTGCCGGTGTCAGGAAACCAGTAAAAGCTTTTTCAACAACATAAGAAGACAGGGAACGTAAACATACATTAAGTCAAGTAAGCAGAATGGGAAGCTGAATCACTTTGCATCAGTGTTTTAGATTGTTTTATTATTTCTCCATTTAGAGTGACCTCCATTTTTTTTCAACAAGTAAGAATGTGACCCAGGGATGACCAAGCGTCTAACCTTATCTCTAAGGGAGAGCCCGGACAACCTCGGGAATTGCGGAAATATTTATTTAAAAAAAAAAAATCCATATTTGGGATCGTTCAGCATCCCCCATTAGATCATGTTACCAATAACAACATCATGAAGGGGGGAAAAAAACGGATGTGACTTTCAAGTTTGTCATTCACATTGCTTTCATTCCACCGCACAATAGACATGCTGGTAAAAGGACAGAGAAAGCGGTGGCACTTCTGTATAGGTGAGCTTGCTGTGTGACATGATAATCAGTATGTCTCATGTTCTTCAAAAGAATAAGAAAATCCCCTTGGGGGAGTGGATGTACAGCCATGCTTCTGTGAGTTCAAGGGTAGACTGACTTTATTAGGGGAATTCATCTGCTCGGTTATTTCTCTCTTTCATTAAGTGATGGGAATCCTCGGCATGGCATCATACAGCAGCACTTTCACATATGCATCAACGTCGGTTGAGGCGATATTTCAATTTGATCTAACTATGTCTGTTCACTCACCGGCTCCTTCATTTGGATCACCTCTACGATCATGTCTGATTTTATGAGATTGTGTATGTTGTTTTCCTCTTGACAGATTTTTCTCGATATACCTTGTAAAATGGCTTGTTCATTAAATGAGTGTTCATTAATTAGCTGGCAGAATGTGAAAGTGGTACATTGTTTGCGGCATTATTCTGCAGCGGGAGATTCCTGGCATGCTCAAGACAGTGTCTGAGCCGTACAAGCGCAGGGCAGCTCAGAAACAAGTTCACGATCCGTTTGTTCATGCATGGCGACCACAGGCTGACTACATTAGTCGCTTTCCCACTTAGAAAACAAGTTTTGTGAGGTTGTCCAAAGGCTCATTGCAATACCCATCCATCCATCCATCCATTTTCCGATCCGCTTTATCTTCACAAGGGTCGCGGGGGGTGCTGGAGCCTATCCCAGCTGTCTTCGGGCAGTAGGCGGGCGACATATTCCACAAATGGAATGTGTATTATGGTAGCATAAAGAGGAAAAAAAATACAACACGTGTTGGATATATGCCAATACGACGAGAGCATAAAGACAGCTGTTCCCCACCAATGCAAACAAGCAATCACTGATGAATACATAGATAGCTGTTTCTTTACAAACAACATAATTACAGTCAATGATTCCTATTCATATTGTCAACATATTTTTGTTTACTTCCACGTTATTACCGCCCCGTTTGAACACTGGTGTAGTTTTGTGCAATTTCACCGTCTGTGCATGCAGGGTGTTTCATGTCTTCAGTCACACACAGCCATATTGGATCTGTGTAAATGTGACATAAGCGTTAAATCACAATTGGGCATCCAGCCTGAGAGGTCTATTTCCACCAGAGACGTCTGTCTGTGGCAAAGTGGCCACTAAAGAGCACATTTCCGACAGACAGAGCTTTACCCGTATCACTCCATTTTAGCAAGCGGCAGAGGGATGTGTGACATTCTGCCCAGATCTGTCAATTTTCTATGCAGCTTGTTCTCATTAGAATAACGGGTGTGATGGAGCCCATCTGAGCTGACTTCAGTTGAGAGGTCAGGAACACCCCGTACTTGTTGCCAGTCAATCGCAGCACAGAACCCCAAATTCACACTCCCATTCTCACCTATGGACAATTGGAAAAACTATAAAAGACAGAGAATCTTTCTGAATGTAAATGATATGACTGTAATTGCAAAACTTAAGGTTTTTAATATATATTGCTCTTAAATATGCATATTAAAATATTTTAACATGTTTTCTAAACATTGAACTGGTCAGAGCATTACAGCATCAAGGCATGGTTTTGCAAAACAAAACAGTGTATAACATCACATGAGGTCGGAACAGTTTGGGAAAATAATCCATTCTGCGATTGTGCAATTTTGCTATATCCTATAGGTAACACGTTACATAACTAGTTGCAAGAAAAAGATTGTCACATTAACATGTGACTGAGCTCAGTGCAAGTATGTCACCAACTAAGAGCGTGGCTCGCATGTCAATTATTGGTGACTTTCGGAGGTCTGAATGTGAATTGATAATGGATTTGTTTTAACAACACGTTGGTATAGGACAAAAATAACAACGGAATGCCAAATATTTGGATTGGGTGTGTGTGTCATTTTCTCAAACCAGCACTTTTATAGTCAGGCGAGGTACTTCAAACATACAAAGGAAAATGTAACCAGAGTTGTGTACTTTACACATATTGTCAAATGGTTGATTTGCTCCTATCTCTGCTCCAATATTGCTCACTTCTTTCCCGAGTACGAACCTTTGCTTCGGGAAACTAAATCTGTAATCTGCTTAGTCGTGTTGATGCATCAGACATTTTTAATCAGCGGTATTGAAAGGAGAGCAGCTCAACGCTAAGGCGCTTGGCAAAAGCACTGCATTGAGAGGAGTAATGGAGAGTGGGGCTGCTTGGATGTGGTGATGAAAGCAGGAGCGTGCGTTGTATGAATAAGCAACATCATTTTTTTTTTCCCCCTCGGAGGAGCGTTGTAGTTGCTGACTCTTGAAATTAGATTTTAACATCTGAGAACCTGGATAACATCAACAGTTTACAGTATTTTGTGAGTATATCTATATCTATATAGATATAGATAGATAGATAAATAGGTATACAGATAGACATAGTTGGTATGTTTATTTAAGTACCTGTAAATCGAAAACCGTACCGTATTTTCCGCACTAAAAGACGCACCTAAAAGCCTTCCATTTTCTTAAATGCTCACAGCGGCGCCTTAAAATCCGATGCGCCTTGTGTATGGTCATTACGGTAATATTTCAACCCGAAAATGGCTCGTTGCTAGAGACATGCTGACAACGCAGAGTTCAAACTTAAGGCGATCGGTTACACAGTTGAACGCGGAAATAGAGCAGCGGCAAGAAAGTTCAACATTAATGAGTCAATGTTATAACTTGTTGTTTGTTAAGTGAACTGTGTTGCTGCTTTATTAAATACGTTTTACTGACATCTGATCGTTCTGTTGGCATTTCCTTGAGCGTAGCTTCATCGAGAGGATGCATTGTAGATTGCATCTTATAATTCGGTGCGTCCAAAGTATGAAAAAAATTATAAAATAGACCATTCATTGAAGGTGCGCCTCATAATCCAATGCGCCTTTTTGTGTGGAAAATACGGTAAATGATAATAAGACAAAGTGATGACTATTTTACTGTAGTGAAACATGGGGGGCAAAGGACAGATTAAAAGAGGTAGTTTCTGAACAGGTTCACACAAAGAAAACCTTAATACAATAAATTGTAATAAAAACTGAATGCATGTGTCGCCAATTTTACGCATCCTCCGAGGACCAAAAAGGCTTTAAATTCAGCATTTATTTTCCTCAGGCAGGAACACTGATGGACAGACATTCCCATAAAATTTCATAGACTTGAATTAAAACAGACCACCCATCCACCAAATACCCACCCACACACAAAGACATGTTGATATGATGCTAGCATTTTCCCAGACACACATGCACAAGCACACACACACACACACACACACACACACACACACACACACACACACACACACACACACACAAAAGGCTTGCTGTACTGTATACTAAAATCCTCTGGCCCACTGTTTTTAAATTGCAGTGGAAAGACATTGTGTTAAAACTCACAGTCGCTTTTTAACCTTGAAAGGGCACGCACAGTAGTTGCAGAGGTGGGCTAGAGTGGCCCAAAATTGCATTGAAGTACTCAGACCAACATGGTGCTCACGGATTCCATTTCACCCCAAGGACCACATGAGGCGACCATGGGCCTGTTCTACAAATAGCTCAACAGTGATGGAACATCGTGGTTTCCTTGGAATGTTTTTACTTCAGGCGTGGCCCCAGGATTATTTTCCCTCCGAGGGCGAAAGGGAGGCTTGACCGATTCTTAGGGAGGCTGAGAAAATAACTTTTAAAATATTTTACAAAATAAAATTCTGGACGGCCTTAAGTGGGACTACACAAATTTCTGACAGGGCTATAGAACGCCCTAGCCCTGTTGTATCTCTGCTTCACTTGGCATCAAAAACAAATGGAATGGGTGAGCGCCTCCTCGTAAAACACTTTGCGGTACACTGATTGCTTAAGGTGGGCATATAGTATCCAACCTGTGGCGAGCCTTGCAGATGGCAAATGTTCACATCAAAAACACAAATCAACGAAGTGAACTTGAATTCCTGACAGGTCAAGTGGAAGTTTGAATAATTTCCTGGTCAAAGACAGGGCCAATGTTGGACTGATTCCAGCGACTATCACAACACGACGTGTGTGTGTGTGTGTGTGTGTGTGTGTGTGTGTGTGTGTGTGTGTGTGTGTGTGTGTGTGTGTGTGTGTGTGTGTGTGTGTGTGTGTGAGACTGTCCACCAACATGAAATACAGTCATGCAAAATGGTGATCAGGACCTTCATGAAAATATTGTTTGTTTTTGTCTTTATTATAAGCCGTTGTTGATTTGCACTCAAATGAAAACGGAAGAATGCATCTACTTGTGATCGTAACTGTATGAGCATCAAATGGAATTGCTGTTTGGCAAATGAATGCCGCACCGCATTCGACAGACACGCATTTACAATGGGCACAGTAAATTAGTAGTTATCAGTGTTTTAAGTTATTACAGGCTTTTAATCATGAGAATAATGAATAGGATATTAAGTGAGAATATAACTGTTACTTGCTTTTCTTAAAGACTCCTCATTTGTCTGCTTGATGCAACAATGGTCTTGGTAATCACTTTTAATGTCCACTGCCAAGCCTTTGACATGTTCCACCTTCATTTTGCCTAAATGCTCATTTCAGTAGACGTGTGGGCGGTGCCTATAAGTAATGAATGTGTCACCGCTGGAAACGTTGATTACCACTCAACCTTGACATCTGTTTTTTACTCAATACAAATTATTCGCTCTTATTTTTGTCATTAAAAAAAAAAAATAACAGTGGTGTTTTAGTATGAATACAATTTGATGGGACACACACCAATCACTTTTGCAGGAAACCTGCCCAGAAAACGTTTCATTTTTCAACCTTCTTCTCCGACCAAAACACAGCCACTAATGTGCAGAGGTGGTCGACAGAAACAGGAAGTTAAGACACACTATACTGAATGTGATAAGAGAAAACAAAGGACTTGTAAATCTGCACGTTAATTTTGCAATTGAATATTGCTCTCTATGAACATAAATACTGATGGGACATACATGGGACATACCATCTGCTTTGTGCATTTTTTTTGGGGGGGGTTGGGGGTGATGATCATTCTTGCTGTGTGTAGTGTCCATTTTCACATTTTTAATTCAGTTGTCATGCCTGCAGTTTTTTTTTGCGTGACCGTTCCTTTGCTTAATTAGTCCGTACACGGCAAAACTTTTTTTTTGTCTTACAAAAAAATAACAATTAAATCTGAATGAAAATTGAATTTTTGCAGCATGAACATGGTATTTCTTGTAATAAGCAAATGCATTTATCATCAATACTTTATTCATCAACAAACAAATGCACGAGTGAAAATGCATACATCCTCTGATTTTAAAAGTAAATATAATTACACTTTTCTTTAATAAATGCGAACAGAGAAAGTTCTATTTTCATTCCAAGTGCAAATTTTGCATAAGGTGCGCATGAGAGGCCTGGACTGGGTTTGGGTATTTTTGCAAACACACACTGGCATAGTTGCAAAGATGTGTTTTGTGCCGTTATGGGCATGAACACAGGCAAATGCCGATCCAAGCAGCTCCTCTCATTCCCTTTAAATATATACAGTGATGTAATCCTTGACATGGCAGAAGCAGAAACTGCTACCAAGTACTTTAATAAGGAACTACAAGCAGGCCTCCACAGGCAGATGATGCGTAGAATTTGCCTGCAAGTCTGTGCTGATCAAATTCACCAAAACTGCGTGACACGACCTGCATGGATTGTGTAATTTCCCACTTAAAATGAAACAAAAACATGTTCTCACAACGTGTTCACTGCAAAAATGCCGATTCATTGTACTATTTCGGGGAAGAAAATATTTACATGAAAAAATTGTCGAGTCAACAGTGAGTATCCCCTGCATGGTAGTCCAGTCAAGAAACGAGATTGCTACGTAAAATAAATGGGGACATGTACGGTATCATTCCAAAATGCCCATTTTACTTGTAATCACACAGCACAATTATCCTTTGACGTTTGACGATCACGTTAAAATTACTCCGTTTCCCCACATTTTTGACCTCAGCTGCCTCAAACATCTTGATTCAGATTTTATTTTAAGATGAATAAATCTTTAAAAAAAAAAAAAAGGCACACAACTGACAGTTTGAATCTGATCATTTTAAAAGAAGCCAGAAGTTGATAAAGTACTTCTGCAGTCGCAGCGGAGCAGAAGAGAGTCCAATGAAATTCCATTACTTTGCAAAGACTAAAATAACCTCAAATGCTGCACGACACTCTCTATATTATTCGATTCCATTCTATTCTATAATATCTTTCTGTATCGTAGCGATTTGTGTAGTATTGCATAACATGGAATATTATCCATCCATTTTCAACACCGCTTAACCTGAACAGGGTCGCAGTGGGGGAGCTGGAACCTATCCCAGCTGACTTCAGGTGGACTACACCCAGAACTGGTCACCAGTCAGTGGCAGGGCACATATCGAGACAAACGAACATTCACACCCACATCCACACTGCCACTGAGTGGGAACTGATCCGACGCTGCTGGCACATAAGTCAGGCAAGTGAAACCCTACAGCATCAACAACTGTAGCATATTATAAGTCATGTTGTATGTTATATTGCTCCTACGTCAAGAAATTTTTGACTGGAAGGGGGAGGCTACACAGTGTATCCCATGAAGGCAAATTCTGTTAACTCTACTGGAAATTCTTGTTGCAAGCATTACTCATAAACACAGTCCACACACGTGCACAAATAGATTACGTGGGTGCGCGTGCAATGTACAGTTGTCAATTGTGAGGGGGTGGCCTCACTCGATCAAGACTTAGGAAGCAGACGACCATCTCTCCACAAATCAATGCAGAGTCGGTCATCGAACCTCCGGTCTACAAGCAGCAAAGACCAACAAGGCGATTTTTCCCCCTTTCTTTTGCATATGGGCATCGAACAGTCAAGTTATATGTAAGACAGATTTGCCCCCTTCTCCCTTTACAGACGGAGTAACGAGATAAACAATGAAATGATAAGGAATGTGCAGTTGAAGTGGAGCATTCTTCCATTTGCAGTCAGACAGGCCTGTAGATCACCTGTGGAAAAAGACACAGACACATACAGTATACGTGCGGGATTGTAAATTTTAGTGATCAGTTATAATATAATACAGTTATACTGTTATTAATGATAAAAATGAAATACTGTATAATGTTAACCTGTTTTGTAAACACGAAGACAATTACGTGTAAAATATATGAGGACTGATTTATACATTCATTCTTTTTTTAAATTGGCATATGATTAGAGGTGTTAGAAGTTTTATTTTTTTATCGTCTCCAGAAGTGTGCGTGCTAATAAATGGTCAAACATGCCCTACCTGAAAACTGCTGTATTCTTGGCATCATTTTATTCCACAAGTAGCACTCTTTGGCTCTCATCATCCTTCTTTTTTCTGGAAGGTTAGAGTTCAGTGTGAAATACTCTTGCCGTTCAGGGGTGAACAAGGGCCATGCGGCTCCATCAATTCCTGGATTTCTGAAAAGAAATGAATACCAAACGATTTGAGACATACAAGAAAAAAAAATGACAAGGGCATGCACTTACACAAGTGTTAAGGACACCCAATTCTAAATATCAATGCCCAATAAAAGAAAGTCAAAGTTCATCCCCCTTGCTGCAATATAACACCTGATTAGGAAATAACTAAGAGGGGAACACATTTTCCAATTTCACTCTTTGCATTGATGGTATTCTAGCGTTTTCTTGTTCTTTTTAAAAACAGTCCACTATTTCGCAAATGCTTGAATGAAGGAGATGCATTCACTACATGTGTGACAACGGAAGGCGCAAAGTCGACGATGAAGGAGTCATTTGGTCGATATAGTCCACGACGTATTTGATTATACATACCCGGTCCTTGCAAAGTTTGCCCAGTGCTTCAGAAATTTCTTGGTCATGTTCACTTCAGCCTTTGTGTACCCCCATGTTTCATTCAGTGGCATTCCAAACACAAACTCTATCTCGTCCCCATGTAAAACACCCATCCATTCCGGCCAAGGATTTATGGAAGACCGGTGATCAAAAGAATATAGGAATGTTTTACCTCCCCGTTGTGAGTACCTGGCGGTGGGGTGGAGAAAGACAAGCACGGGTTAATTGAAATTGTTGGTCATTGAAGAAATATAGTTGCAATATAACAAAGAGTACTGCGTGCCTCGAGAATGACTGAAGTTCAATACCGTGGGGTTTAATTTTTTCATGATTTACAATGATTAAAAAAGGTGATCTCTGTCAACAGCCATTTGCTAAAAAGAGACCACGACCACACAGCCTCCTATTCATTTTCTCTCTTGCTTATCCTGTTTAGGGTCAAGGATTATCAGCTTATCCAAGGTGACTTAAGGGGAGAGACGGCCGGGTACCCTTCGGACAAGTCACCAGTCAATCACCGACAAGACAAAAAACCCATTCACATTCACATTCACATTCAGACCCATTGGTCACATAGAGACTGCAGTTAACCTACCATTCTATTTTTAATACGGAAGGAGGCCAAAGATGACCCCAAAAAAGCAAAAGCAGATGCAGACTCTACACAAAAAACGGATTCCAGAATCTCTGACAGTGAGACCAGCATTCAAGTCAACTCACATCACTGTAATACAATCGACACTCTTGGAAATTACCTGCGAGCAAACTCTAACAAAGGAGAAACAAAAAAACGGTCTCCAACCAGATCCCCCAGGGAGTCACGGTTTTTCATGCTGTTATGCTCGTCCGTCCAATCGGTGTAGTGGAAAACGACCCCTTCTTCTGCAACAGCGTCAAAGCCTGCCATAGCCAGCCGCACTCCTTGTATGAACTCCTTCCTGGTGATGAGACTCTCACCAGTGATGTTAAATCCTGGCATCCCATAAACTAAAAAGTAGGTCCCTTCATTCCTGTTTAATCCAAGCAACACTTCTTTCTTTGGAAGTGCATTACTTTGCAGCAAGATCTGTGGAGAAAAAAATATTGTTTTGTTTTTCACTTATCATCATTGCATTCATATCAATTCTTCTGTGAAATAGATCTCTATGGCCACTCAGACTTTACAGAATATCTCTTTGTCTGACCTTTGTCTGAATTGGTGGTCGGCTTACGAAGTGCGGTCTCTCTGAGGCACCAAAAATTACGCGCTTCGAGATTAGATTGCATTCTATTCCGTCGCAATGAGATGGGACGAAATTCTACACCCTGCACCTTTAAGGGCTTAAATTTGTGTTTAGAAGTCACGTTATACTTTTATGTTTTGGGAAATATATTTTGTCATGTTCCTGCATTTCCTCCTCCCACCTTGGGACCAGTCCGCTGGATCCCGGTCGATTGCGATCGACGTATTGGCCACCCCTGGCATAAGGGGTGTGGCCTCACGCGTTGAACTCGAAGATGGAATCCAAATATAGTTTGGTTCGTGTAGAAAGTCCACCAGGGCCCTCTCGATTTCAAATTCCCGGCTGAAATTGAGAGGCCCATTATGCCCATGCCCGCATACATGCTTAACTAGAATGAACTGCTGTATGAAGGTCAAATGTGGTCAAAGGAAGATAAATCCTGTGAGTGTGGTTTACAGGTCAAAAACAAAAGTGGTTATTTATGATTTGTCTGTTTTCGACAGATCATTTATGCAGAAAGTCATTCCCCTCCATATGACTATTGTTCATTAATGAGTGTTTTTGTGGCTCCAACAACTTCAAAGCATGAAATCTCTTTTCCCAGTGGAACATGCACGCTAGTTTCAGAAGATGAATTCTTCAATTATTTTATTTATTTATTTATTTTATATCCATCCATCCACCCATTTTCTAATCCACTTATCCTCACAAGGGTCGCGGGGGCATGCTGGAGCCTATCCCGGCTGTCTTCGAGCAGCAGGCGGGCTACACCCTGAACTGGTTGGCAGCCATTAACAGCTCGCGTCAATAGATTCAAATCAGGATATGAGCTTAAAATCGATCACTAATGCTAAGCGAGCAAAACCTGAATCTGAAAGAAGATACGTGGCATACCCACAGTGACATGACATGATGGACTCAGACCTACCTCAGGTTCATCAGGTAGGAAGTACCCATCCACAACCGGTGGAAAAGGAATGGACAGTATACTGGGCTGTGTGACAACATCAAATTGCTTTGAGGTTATCAACCAAGGATCAGTCACTTGTAAACAGATGTCCAGATAAGCTGGAGTAGACATGGAGCAGCCGATTAATTGAGCCAGCATCATGGACCTGGATAGCAAAGCAACAATGTAGTTTTGTTAACCTTTAACACAAATACTGAGAATGATACACTGTCTTGAAAAATTATGGTAGGATTTAGCGGCATGAAAAATGTGCCAGATTCAAAATTTGTCACAATTTACAGTACCCATAATTACAAATCAACATTGGATTTAGAGTTAAAAAAACTTTTTGGGAACTTGAAAAACTTTTCAGGACCTTTCATGTGCAACTGTCTTGCTGATTAAGGCCCACGGTGCATTCGGGGAACCACTCTGCATGACGGCCCTTTGGAAAAGGTCATGACTACCTGGGGAGAGGAGGTGGAAGCCGACAGATGCAGACCCAGCACTCTCCCCAAAAATTGTGACCTGTGCAGAACCCCAAATCAAGCAGAAACGGTTTGTGCTACTTTTGTGAAGACGTCTATGCAAATTAATGACTGTTGCATCACAAAGAACAAACCATCAAAAGTCTTACCTGTGAAGGGTCACCCCCAAAAGAGGCAATATTATCGGCTACCCATTGAAGGGCTAAGCGCTGGTCCAGGAGACCTGCATTGCCTCGAATGTTGTTGTCAGGCAAAGCCAAAAAGCCAAGCGGACCAATTCTGAAACACATGATACAAATTAGTTACTTAGAACATCACTATATTGACATTATTTAAATGTTGCCAGTATAAACCAAATATAAGGGTTGGGAAATAATATCAAATCTGTGAGTTGGCACTGTTGCAATGCTCATTTTTGTGAAAAGACCTGCCTGACTGTGAACTATGCTCTCCCCACTACGATTCGACCTGTAGTTCTCTTTTCTTAAATTGTAATGGAAAAAGTAAATGGCATTCAATTACACAACACTTAGTTTCTAACGTAACACTGCTTCACCAAAGCTGTTTTACAGCGTCTCTTCATTCATACCATCGTGGCCTTGAAGGAAATAGTTCATCTTCATTCAAATACCGATGAGGCAACACCAAGAGCAATGTGGGCTTCAGATTCTTGATCATCCGACAAGTCGGGAGAACCGAGGGGAAACCAGTTACCAAATCTGAAACTGGCCAGATTTGAGACAATCTCTCCACTCCCTGAGCAAGCCACTCTTGATCCCTATTCTTACTCCTTTTTCTTTCATGCCGGTTGTCTTTTCTGACGCAACCAGTCCATTTATCCTGACTTGGAACTGGCACTGTCGATAAGCCAAATCAAGCTTTCGACCAGGGGTCTGACCTAGGGTAACCAGATCAAACTAACGATCCCGAATGAAGGAGAATATGTTCTGTTTATTGTTAAAGCTGAGTCTAGTACAGCTGAAAGGACCCAAAGAATTCAGACCAAAGCATTTTGAACGGAGATGTCAGACTGTGTGTGCACCCAGGGCCTGTCTCCTGGGTCTCCCGATGACTTTCTCCATTTAGAAAGTGACAGGTGGTCCAACCGCCGATCACCATTAGGACTTGCTCTCGGTGAGCACCCAAACACTTTTAACATGATGTTGAAGACTTAATTACCTTTGCATTGCCCTTCCTTTTTCGGACGATATATGTATCGTAGTTAATTCCAAAAATTGTGATGGTGCTTAGGTTAGCGCTCTGCGGTGCACCTTTTATGGAACTTGCTTGACCAGATGGGGCACAGTCATGCTGGACGAGTCTTCCCAATACAGTTCTCACAATGTTGGAGGCAACACATGATTCAAAATGTCTTCAAAATGTTTTTGAAGGGACCAAGTAGCCAGAAATATAGATCTTTGTCACAGTACATCTGTATTACTGTTGTCTATGCTGCATAGCTTGTTCACAGTAATGGAAGGAGTTGGAGCTTGTCCGAGCTGAGTAGGGGCAAAAAGTTGAGTGATTCTCAGTGCGGTACGAGTGCCATTTGGGGTACATGGGCCCCTTGTAGTGGTACACAAAAGAATCACTGACAAGGTTTTGTTCAGTTGTATTTAACTTTTTTTAGTGCAATGTATTTGCATCACATTTTTAAGAGCAATTGGCCTTTAAACTTTTATTCGGGTATAATTTTTTTAATTTAACTTTAATGTGAAATACATTTGTATATAACATCCTTATCCAAGTACATTTCTCCTGTATTCAAGCACAGCGTTAATGTTCAAACTGCAAAAGATTACAATCATAATAAATATACTTTTTAAAGAATAAAACCTCTCATTTTTCACGAAATGTTTTGATGCCTTCTTTGCTTTTGCACATTCATTTTAGTCTTAAAGGTTTTACCTGGAGAGACAAATATTTTCTTAATGGGTATAAAAGGTCTGACAACTGCTGCTCTCATTAATGACAATTCAATGACAGGCCAGTGTGAATGACTCACGGAGAAGTATTTGATCCCACACCCGCTGCAACAAAGTCCATCGTATGAACTATTACACTACTAATGGGACCCCAGTAAATCATTATCAAATAAGTTTACACTCTTAAGTCCTCACCTGTAATTCATTGATACGACAACAACACCTTCAACTTTACTCAGGTACCGGCCATCATAAATATCCAGAGAGGATGTTCCTGAAAGAAACCCCCCTCCATAGATCCAGACAAGGACAGGAGCCAGTGAACTCTGACTAGCTTTGTTAAAAGGGGTCCAGATATTTAGATAGAGGCAGTCCTCGCTTAATTTAGTGTTTGGGTTCCACATCTCTGCACCCCTGAAACCTGCAAAAAAACAAAACAAAACAAAACAAACAAAAAAAGCTGAACGAAAAGTGAGATTGACTCAAAGACCGCGACAGGGGTTTGCACTCTTCTCTTACTTCTATGGTGGTGAACTTCATTGTTAGTCAAAAGTTCAAGAGCTTCATTTTATGAGCATGGACTATAAAAAGCTGGAACATGTAGGTTGTTCCAACACGAGTATTTAATTTGGTTTTCAAATCTATATTGGGAGGATTTGGGGGGGGGGGCATTTGCAGTGTGTAGATACTGTACTTAGCACGATCTGGTTTCCAAACAACCATCCCTGACAGGTGGTTGTGACTATAAATAGCGACGCATCCGTGACCGGAGCCTGTTCCATCTACAGTAGGAGCACTGGCTTGTCGGATCGCACATCGCCAGCAGATAAAAGAAACACAACACGCAACAAGACAAACAAAAAATAAGAAACAATTCAAGCATTTTGTTCAGATTACCAGCCAGAACCTCCTAGGTCACAATTTGGTGTATTTGATATTATTTCACAAATCTATTTTGGGGGTCTCCTGAAAAGTGCCGATGTTGAAGGTACAAGGATTCCTCCTGACACCATCAATGAGGTCCATTAGCCATAAATATACTTAATCAGACATTACGTTACTGTTTGTTCTTTAATTTGAAAGGAACATTTTTAACAGCCCCGCAAATGATAAAGATGTGCTAATAGCTAAGGTTAAGCTTCGTTCCATGTATTAAAAGCACATGAATTTGGTTTTAACCCCAACTGACAGTACACCAGCAAAAGAACCACAAAAGAGATTCAGTTTTCTACCTGATCTTGTAAGCTTGTACAAGGCCTTATAATATTATTTCAAGATACCATCATGCAGACTTAGCTAAAATGAAGTTAAGGAAGAATCCGTCCAACGATTTTCTATCGTGCTTGTCCTCGGACAGAGGTGAGCTGGAGCATAGACTGATCGCCAGACAATCGCAGGGTGGTAAGGAAGTGGCTCGGTTAAATAATATTTCTTGCGCGGTCTGACTCTAAGTAACGTTTCTCTCTTTATTCTGAACCATGTTTCACTCCTCCCTACATTTTGTATTTTCCTTCAGAAGTCTTGGGGGGGGGGGCTTGTAGTCATTGTTTGACTTGCATCCAAATGACTGTTGTGATGTTTTGAAATATCAACAAATAGTATTTGTGAAAATGCCAACATCACATGAAACCAAAAAAGAAAATAAAAAAACACATTTGTGGCAAACGATGCATTTCCCGCCCGCCACGTACTCTCTTGCCAAATGTTCTTTTGCAATCTTCCATGTTTCTACAGGTCCAGGGACTTGCGAAAGAAGGTTTTTTTCTCAACGGGACAGAAAATTGGAAATGAGAAGCTGTTGCTGTCTGTGTGTAAAGCATGTGTCATACCTGGATAGAATGTATCAGGAATCTGGTAGCATGAATTTGCATAGTTAGTGGCATCCAACACCCCCTCCCATCTTTCTGCAGGCTCTGGATCTCTGAATCTCAGTTTGCCAAGTGGTGGTTTTGCAAATGGAATGCCAAGGAAGGCTCGGATATTACCACCGAGCACGGAAAGCTGTTTTCCTTGGACTTTCCCATTGCGAGTATTGACTATGAGGTCATCTTGCGTAGTAAGTGACACAGACAGGATCGAAAGCAGCAAAAGAAGAGCACAGTTCTTATGTGCAGAGTGCGTCGCCATTGGAGATCCTGTCAGAAACAGAAACATACATGCATGACATCCGATATTAAATTTCAGACTAAAATAATAGAAGTTGCTGGGAAACACAATGTCACAAGATACCCCGGTTTAGCAAGTGTCAAAGGATTAACTTGAAACATGTTAAACAGGATTTTGGCTTGTCTTTGGCTACCTCTGGAAGTTATCCTTTAAAATCTGAATTGAAGTCACCTAGTAAAGACTGGTTTACTTCTTTTTTACATTTGCACCTTTAGGATGTTAAGATTTATTTATTATTATTTATTTTTTTGCATTTTTGACACGACATTTTTTTACTTGGTAGTCACATATACTTTATGTTGAATTGTTTTGTTTCGGGTTTTTTTTCCCCCATTTCTGTTTAAATGAAATGTGATTGCCTCGACAATGAATGCAGTTTCTTCCAGTTTCCATTTTGAACAAAACAGAGGTTGACCTGCCTGTGTAAACTTATTTGATTCCAGGTTCCACACTATTTGTGCGAATACAGGGTTAAACAACAACAACAAAACATTAACTGTAGAGTATGACTCCACGGGTAAGCATTTAAAGCTATTTTTGCAATAGCCATTCATCTCCGGATGAAAAGAAATATGTTCAAGTGAATAACTGTTGTTGAAAACAAATACAATTAATATGCAAAACAAATTGAGTGGACAATCAAAGGAAAACCTAATGTCACTTTGCAGTGTGTTCATATTACTGTTACGTACGTTTGTTCGTTGAACATATGCACAAGTGCGCTAACAAGAGCGCGAGTTGAACCTCGGGTTGTGTGCGCGTGCGTGCAATGCACTTTGCAGCGCGTTCTCATAATCCCGCTCTCGGTTGTTTGCGAGACGCACGCATGCGCCAAATGCAAAATGTGCAAATACAAATGCCGTACAACACGTCATTGAATAAAAACGTGCATTGAGTAAAACCTAGCTACCAATCTGCAAATGATGCTAGGACGTCTTACCTTGTCAGTTGCAGTTTGACTCTGCGTGGAGTGGATGAGTGAGTACACGCTGTTTTGACATGAGGAAGGCGTGGTGGAATCGCGGTCCTCGCCTCCCCTCTCAGAGTCATACAGTTGTTTCTCTCCAATGTTATACTCTAAGTAGCACTACTAGGTGACAATGAGAGTAAACTGAACAGTCGAACCCTGTAAACAAGGGGGAGCGAGCTTCACCTGCAGAACTAACACACACCTGAAAATGAGACCAATGAGACCAGCCTTTTTTTTTCTTTTTTTTTTTATTGGTTGTTGTAATTCTATTCAAGATAGCTCGACTCTATTCATCTTGACCGCAATTGCCTCATATGATGTACACGCCTAACAGGTTGTGACAGAGTGTACTACTACTACTTTGACAGTGTTGATCAAAATTTTACAATGTCTTCTGTCAAGGCAGGTATATTTTACACAACTATTCAGGATTGACTCTCATTTGATGCTGCAAGTGCTGCTAATGTTGTGTCCAATGAGTGTACTGCATGGGAAATATGTTTGTACACCTCGAGGCACATTTTTAAATCAGTCTTATAAACGATAATATTTCTATTAATGTGAACTCATTGAGTGACATAATTGGAGAAATGGCCTGGCAAAGGAAAATAGCTCACTTAAAATCATTTAGGATGTCAGTGAGGATTAGATGGGCTTGAATGGCTCCATTTTCATCCATTCCAATCATTATGAATGAAAAAAGAAAATTTATTTTTTTTTGTTTTTGGTTTTTGCATTTTTATACAAAGTCAGACTCCATAATTCATTTAGGAACTGTAACAGAAAGTGTTCACAATAGACCAAACAAACTGATAATTGAGATTTTCAATTCAATACAAATATTCACAGTTTTTGTCAGTGAAATCTTTGCATTCTAAATATTGTCTTTCATGTCATTTCCTCATTGATGTCTGACACATATTTCAGAGTGGTGCAGAGTGAGAAGATTTACCAAAATCCACTTTAATTTTATGATAAGAAATTCCTGCTCGTTGATGACTTTGCTGAGTGTTCCAGGATTAAACAAAACACTTTTTAAAATCCAGAATCCCGAAAAAGTGATGTATTTTTCTGTCTCTTTGCCAGTCTTCCATCTGTGTCACCCTATTTCAACACAGCAAGTGTTTCAGAAAGTTTTTAGGGAAAGCAACGCCACTGGGGCCATGAAGCTCAATACAGTAGTCGGGTTAGCCGATTGAACAGTAGCAATACAGAAATCAATGGATGGCTGTACAGATACAGCACAACTCACGTGGCCCATTATGATGGTTAATAACATTGGTCCAGATTTATTTCACTTCAACATTGCTCACAAAGGCCCCTCTCTGGAACCTGGCCTGGAGGTAGGGCTGGATGGAGAATGCCTTACAGCTGCGTGTGAAACATTAGGGAAAGCCCCAAAACTGTAACGTGGGTCCCCCTTCCAATAGCTCACCCCCTGTGGAGGGGGCCTTCCAGGAAAAGGCCTCCCGCTGGGGATTCCCTCGTTCAGCTGGGGGATTCGGCTGCGCACATTGAGACCCAGAGTGGCATCAATGGGAGAGGTGAGAGAAAATTTTGGGAATTAACTGGAATATGAACAAATGATCAATCTTCGGCAGGGAGGAAAGTGTCGCCAACTGTGGTCTCCAAGCAGGTACTCCAAGCTCTGCGCTGATCATTTTGAACAGACGTGCTTCAGCAAATGTAGGAGAGAGCGTCGTGTATACGAGTATAGTTCGACCCAGGCTGAAACCAGCTCCGGTGCCAACGATGTTTCCTTCACCAAATGCGACTTCAACCCCCAGCAGCAGCGAGAAGAACCACAGTTGTCGCGATGCGTTCGAGAAGTGTCGCAGGCCAAAGTTATTTGCATGTACCTACGACACCTAAAAATGGTGATTAGGACTTGAGCTGTTGGGAAAAAAAAAAAGAAAAAAAACGCCTTGAGAGTAATATGTATTTATTCTGCCTATATGGCAAGCTGCCTGACACAGCAAAGCCTTCCTGTACAGCATGCTGGCAAGATGCCTGACACAGCAAAGCCTTCCTGTACAGCATGTTTTAAACACCCCCATTCATTGTTTCGTTGTTTTTACTGTGCATAGAATACACATCTCCAATTTTTGGTGCATGGAAAAGGCAGCTCAAGATTTTCCTGCATTGTAACATTTCATGTATGACCAAAGCATTATTATGGAATCGCACACTCACAGCATGACCGACTGTTGATGTTTCGAAAGGTGTTGTGTTACCAAGTTGAGGTCGCAAGCGAAATGTATACTGTATAGATACAGGGGTGTAAAAAAAAAAAAAAAAAAAAAGTTGTATATTTCCTATCTGCTCTGTGCGGTATTGTCTCAACTCTAATCCAGGCTCCACAGTGGAGTTGTCACGGTCCTCACTTTCACTTTCTCTTCCGCTGTCCTGATCAGCTCAAACATGCGGGATTTGACATTGCCCGTTTCTGTCGGCTCGTGCGTAAAAATACCTCTTCCTCGAATTCCAAAAACATCGCTCGTTTCACAACATTGATTGCACTGAATGTTGTGTAGCGCATGGAAATTGTACAGTATCTCTACGGTGTACTGAAACGTCACTTTCATTGACCTTATTGGTGGCTAAAGTGTATTACAAAACATATTGCCAATGAGAATATGCATTTTAACAGACTCAGAAAAATCTTTGGAATCTGGCCTATCGCACTTTCATGAAATGTACGCACTTTGGGTGGAGCGACCTTCAAATCAGGGTCTTTTGTCAGTGCTCGCATTCTCCAAAAGACTTAAGAACCTTTTGGCTTCCGTGCTCCAGCGGCTGTACTGAGGTCTTGAAGCCAAAACATCATTTTGCATATTTTGAATCATTTCACAGCCGCGGACAGCGAGTGATGAGTGGCTGATTCATGCTGACGTGCAGACTGGGCTGAAGGGGCACATCTGACTCGTAATATGCTAAACGACTTCCCAATGTTTGAAAATGTGTTCCTACGACAATGATGGGTGAACGTCAACATTATCATATTAATTGGTAACTTTTTTTTTCCAACTGTGAGGAGCATTTTCACATGCCGATGGGGGCTTGGAGCTCTGAAGCTCTGATTACAAAGAGCTACAATCTTCGCCGGTGAGTTGTGGATTTTTGAGGTGGGGCTATATGATGCATCTCGTGCGCAGTGTCTTGGCAACCCGGTCAACTCTCAGTGTTATGATTAAATTGCTTGCATTGGACGTATTAAAAAGTGACTGCAAAAACAAACCCTTCTTCAAAGTGGCATGTAGATGAGCCACAAAAACGTCACTGGTGATAAATTTCGGTTCCGCGGTGCAAGTTCATTTCACAATCAAAGTGGGAAGTATTTTCAAAATAGATCTCTATGGAATTCACAACTCATGAAAACTCCACCATCCGGAAATTAGAGGCAGCCTCAGCCTTCATCGAATCACGCCTCTTCGGTGGCTGCGTACAAATTTCCAAGTTACGCATGGTGGGTGTGTCAAAAGCCCAAACGGGAGAATCACCGCGCCTTGAAAGTACGCACGAAGTGAGTGTAAGGAATTGACTTACCGGTAACCACAAATGGAAAAATTTGCCTCTTAAAGAAGAAAATATGTAGGTCGGGTACAGTCCACTTCATTCATGCCTCCGAGTGCAATTCCTCGGAAACAGGTGAGATGGCAGCCAGAGGCCATGGTGGCAAGTTAATCTATTTTGTCTTTGTGCCAGTGCACTTGTGCCCTTACCCCTATCTGGGTCAGGCTTATTCTCCAGCCAACATGTTCCACATACAGTACATGTCGCAGACAGATTATGAGGGATTTAACCCTCACAGTGCAGTTGATGGTGCCTAAAGGTTACAGTAGTCAGAGAAAAATGGGACTGCAGCAGAGCCAGAATTCTCTCTGTAGGTTGTGTGTGGGCACGTTCATGAAAGGGATAGCAAGAGGAAGAAACACGATAGATGATATAACTATTTCAGTAGTGTAAAATTTCATTTAAGATCCTACTTTCCATTCAATCTTAATAAAACAATTGCCTGGCGACCCATATAACGCCCTATTGCACCCACACCTTTCGCAAACTCAATTGTCTTCCTCGCTTGCTCATGTGTGCCCTTGCACGCGCAAAAGGTTACAACTTTATATGGCTGCTGTGTGTCTGAAGTGTTGTTTTTATATTGCGGCCATATTTCATTTTGGCCTACTTTCTTTAAATTGCCTGTGGGGTTTCGTATGGGGAGAAGAGCCATCACATTTATATATGAGATTGAAGGAAGGGAAGGAAGCTTGGAGACTTGCTTATGTTCTTATTCATTTTCCACACCTTTTTTTATGCCTGTCCTCATACTACCATTCCACTATTATGCTTCATTCCTCCGCTCTTACTTTACTTTGCTCCTCTCGAGCCATTGGCACTGACTCTATTACGCCTCCCTGCATGATTCTGTTCTCCCCAAGTACGCATTGGGTCCCATGAAACAAAATGTTTTCGACTGTCGTTTGGACTAAAGTGAGGAGAGGCAAGAACTATTGCGGGATGATCTCACCAGAATTCAATGGGATACCATCATCATACCAATCACAAAACTTGATGTTTGTTCAGCTTGAACAAAACTCACCTTATTTTCACGCATTTGACACTTTGTAGACCTACTTAGGCCTCTCCATTTAACCTATTGCAATCGTGAACACAGCAAGCACACAAAGGAGCGGCGGCGGGGCAATTCAGAGGAGCCGGTTTTAGGTTTCTGTGCCTTTTGTGTCCGTGGGTGTGGAGTGGGATCCCCACAGAATATCGCATATCACATTCAAGCAGGTCTTTGAAGCAAGTCAGAAATGTCACCGTTCTCATGAATGTTTGCTTTCCTCTTCTTACATCACATATTTAAACATGTTTCATTCATTTCATTTCATTTGTTCTGTAACTAGGGTGTCCCGGTGGTCCAGTGGTTAGCGCGTCGACCTCACGGTGCAGAGGTACCTGCGTGGGTTTTCTCCGGGTACTCCGCTTTCCTCCCACATTCCAAAAACATGCATGGCAGGCTGATTGAATACTCTAAATTGTCCCTGGGTCTGATTGTAAGAACAAATGGTTATTTGTTTGTGTGCCCTGCGATTGTCTGGCAACCGGTTCAGGGTGTCCCCCGCCTACTGCCCGAAGATGGCTGGGATAGGCTCCAGCACCCCCCGCGACACTTGTGAGGATAAAGTGGATCGGAAAATGGATGGATGGATGTTCTGTAACTAGGGCTAAGTCACATGAAACATAAGGCATGCAATTTATTTTTGTGCATGAAAGAGCAGCATATGGGTGTATTTATTTTGAAATTATAATTGATATTACACACACACACACACACACACACACAAATGCAAATGCAAATGCATTATCCCTGTCAATGCATTTGCCTTTTGTCACAAGAGATTCTCATTTACATACAGACTATCTTTGAATGATGTCTGTGTGTGTGTGTGCGTGTGTGTGTGTGTGTGTGTGTGTGTGTGTGTGTGTGTGTGTGTGTGTGAGGATTTGCAATCCTCGGTAAATGTGAGGAAAAATACATGTTGAGTCAAAGGATTGGAATTAATTTAAAACAACATACATCCCTATTTGACTGCAGCTGTCAGTCGAATCAGACGGGGGTGAATGGAATTCACAACGCGGGTATACGTTGAGGTGATTTAAAAGAAGCTGGGCCCATTTTAAATCTCAACTCATAACGGAAACCACTGAAGGCACAAATTGCCCGATGCTTCTAACATACTAAGCATAGTTAGTTTTGTGTACGTGTGACTGCGCAGGGGATGTAATAACTGCTTGCCTGGCAAGATTTTATTCTGAGCAAATCTGCATATCACCAATGAAAACAACCCATAACTAAAATGGCTTTTCTTTTCTGTCATGCAATTTTGGAATTCTAATGTATGCATTTCTAATATAGTGTGTAAATCTCTCTATCTCTGGCATTTAATACAGTACATATAATTTATTATTTTCGTTCACCACGAATACATTTGGGTGACCCAATGATTGCTAGTAGTTTTCACTTTTGGAAAATATTACACACACACACACGCACACGCATACGCACACGCGCACACGCACACACACACACACACACATAGAATTAATAGATTGTCAAATGCCCATACAATTTATGTTGAGAAATTATTTGGTCATACATATTTTGTAATTCTTAATCATTCCGAGATTCAAAACGGATGCAAAACAAAAATCTCTGCATCACACAACACCGATAAGATATCGCTGCCTGTCATCACACACCTGGCAAGCAGGTGGTTTCGTGTGCACATGAAGCATTGAGAAATTAACCACTTGGCTTAAATTGTGAATTGTCTCATGAGGCTTAATCTCACCATCAACCGCGAAAGGATTTGTGAAACCAAAACACAAGTTCTGACAAGGAAAAACACAGTAACACAAATGGCAGTTCACTCCTACTTAAGGCTTACAAACATTTCTCAGAGGCGTGGCCAGTTGGAAGGGTAGAAAGATGAACCGCGGTAAGTTTAGACAGGCCTTCAGTTAATTTGAGCTCAGCCACCACGTGTATGCTGGCAGCAGAAGTGGAAATAGAGTCTGTCACTCACTTGAGAATCTTCGCAAACGCAGCCAGGACTGGATCAGGGATGGACTTTAATGTACGTACTGTTATGCTAATGGCCTTCATGAACAAGTCACCAGTGAAGAAGAGCAATGTAGAAGAAGAGAGGACCAATGTCGGCTCCAAAGATGTGCTAGCTCAGGGCTCGTTTCTATGGAAACGAATGCTAGATTTGGAGTCTAGATTTGGACACTGGCGCGTGGTCGAGTCGTGCCAAAGTTACATCATGTGGCCGGCAAATCTGGTCTCCGGATGATACAGCCTAAAAAATGTGGACAGCTAAATACTTTCAACCGCAGACACATAATGTATTTTTTGGTCAGCAACCTGAACTGTTCTGAAACTGGTTCATTTGTAAATGGTGGCTGCATTGTAATCAGCGCAATAATCATCATGAAGCAAGATTTTTATTTTTTTGTTTGGAAATACACTGAAAACATTCTAATTTTAATTTCAGGGCGGCCTTTGGATCAAGCAAGACACACACAAATGGGTTTTTCAGGAAAAGACCATGGGTGCGACTTGTGGGAGGCAAGAAACGGATAAGAGAACACAGGGGACAAAAATAGACGAAAGTGGGCGGATCTGCTTTTGGTGCTGAAGGGAAAGGTTCTTTCAAGTCATTCAAAGTAAAGCCACTTGGAGCCACATCGAGATGTACAGTAAGTTATTCAAAGAGCACCCATACCTAATTGTGGTCTGAATGTTGCCGGGTGTGCCTCATCCAGCTGTTTCTATTAATACGAACAACAATTCGTGTCTCACAGAGGAACATTCTTGAAGTGGCAGTGGGTTCCCATGCAACAAAATCTCAATGAAACTGTCAGAATGTGTCACTGTATATCACGGCCTTGTTTCACAAAGAGAACATTTGGAGAATGGAAATATAGTACGTGTTTGGTCTGAAAGAACCCCTTTTCGTCGGATTCTGAAAGGAGTGTCTTATGCAACTGTGCATCGGTTTAGCAACAGCATGATTTATATTTGCTGGCTATTCTCCTCTCACTATGTCTGAATGTCTCTTATTAAAATATAAAACTTTTATTGTTGTGTGTGTGTGTGTCAAGGACATACATCAGTTTATTGTTTGCAACCAAGTGAATTATTAATTTCACAATAACATTTGCATCTTTTTGAATCATCACTTCATTTCGGTGAATGCATTTGCGGTGGGATGAAGCAACGGCAAGGATGCACTTTGCTGATGGGCAATAGTCCCTGAAAAACACTCTGAAGGACAAACTGGATATATAAGATGCGGAGAAAAACGGTGACTATCCTAACGGTATCTGATTGCAAACCGACACGTGGTAGGACGTACGGTATTCAAAACATGCCTTTGGATAAAATCCAAAAGAACAAGTATTTGGTGTGCTGACCCTAAGGGGTTCAAAGTGTCAACACTGCCAATAATGACTGTGGTTTCAGTTGTTTTTGTAGATCTCTGTTTATATATTGCAGCAACTATGTTGGGCTGAACCAGAGCCAAGACTAATAAGTGCTGCACAAACACCTGATAATGTATTTATGTTGGCCAAAACATCAACGAGTGGTGATAGGCTGGTACGTGTGTGGAGAGAGACTAATGTTAGTGGGCGAGAGAGATCCTGACAGGAGTTGTGCGCGTAGCGTTGGCGTTCCCGAGATCGGTCTCGGTCTCGAGACCACTTTTTAAGGGTCTCGGACTCATCTCAGGAATCAAAGGCATTTTAGTCATGTCTCGGGCATATTAGATCGAGAGCGGTCAGGACCAGGCCGGTTCTACTGTGATCACTGATCAGTGAGAAACACAGAATGCAAGTGCTGCGCTTCCTTGCCGGCGTCGCCTGGAGGGCCACGCCCCCTCCACACGGAGAGAGGATGAAGACGATTGCGAAATGTCAGCGGAAACTCTCCTGAAATTCTGTGGTGCACCGCTGACAGAAACAGTTGGCAAGACATCCAACGTTTATTGGCACGTTGAGAGGAAATATAAAGACAGGTGAAGTAACCGTTGAATGAACTACACTGGGAAAGACAATGAAAGAAAATAAGCTGTTTTTTACCCTTGATTTGTTTTTTGTTTTTTTGCTAACCTTCAGAGCTAACAGTGACTTGATATAATAGCCAAATTAGCTTTTGGAGGATGGTCAAAAGCAGAATAACACAACAACAAACAATGAAAAGTCCAGTTGCTTTCTTAAAATTGTCTGGTTATCTTTGTAGTGCAATAGGATTGTAAAGAGAATGTGACAACAAACAAATAGAAATTATTGTGATTTAATTGGTAGACAACCTCAGCAGTTGGTTCCCTCTCATTTTAAATCTAAATATATACTTAATTTGGGTTACTACCTTACGGTTTCAGTCTTGTTCCTCCTACTGACTAAATTAAAAGTTAAGGTTTATAAGTCTTTTGATATTTTCTGGAAAGTCAGCCCCTACTTTGATTTTATTTTATTTTTTTCTTGCATTACATCTTTTCACGCATTATCTTTAAGATATCCCGCACTTAAGTCTCCAAGTCTGCTTTTGGTTTCCCTGTCTGCAGCATTAGGCAGCCAGCACATCACTCATATCCTCCTCCCGTCTTTTGTGGATATGGATGAGACTATTGCCATGCTGAAAGTGACCGTTACCTTCCCAGTATAAGTCTTTCATTGCAGGACAGAGGTTATAAATCAGAACAGTTTAGCATTTTTCGCAGTGACTGTTCTCTCCGAGGGGACAAACGAACCAAAGCTTTGCCAGCAATGTTATCCACCAGAGCACAACAGAGCCACAGTATCTCCCGAAGGTGAGGTCAAGTGTTCAGATGTATAATGTCCACTTGAAGTGCCCCATTCATGGACGATGAAGTATGACTCATCCAGCTGTACCATTTATCTGTGGTTAAAAAATCTGTTAACTTTGTGCACTGTGCCTGTGTGCATTCTGTTGTGAAAAAAAAGTCCTTCCCAAGGATAAAAATGCATGTTAAGTTCTTTCATTTTCAGATAGGCACTACATTGCTGCTGTTGAAACCATTATTTTTCACCTAAGACCCCAAAAGACAAAATGGAGGAAAGAACGGAGCTGCACTGATAAGGCGGAAATAGATCATTCAAATACCAGTCATAATGATGTGATTATGATGTGGAGCTGCTTAGCATGATGATACATTCTTTCCACCACAAGCATTTCCCAATCACCACTCCCAATGAAATTTCGAGACTGGAGTCTATCCTTTGCAGCTGACACCCTGATACATACTAACATCTGTTTTCATTTGGTTCTCCTCCTTAACATATTTCATTCAATCAAGGGTGAGAAGAGTAATCAGACTTTCTGTGGTCCAAACTAAACGGTGCCATCTTGCTAGCTGTGGTCCCAAATGAATGTTGGCTGACGCAGTTAATTGACGCAGAGTGAGCTGACCTTCCGGGATCTATCTCTCCGTCTGTCTTTCTTATCATTGTGATGCATGTAATCTACTGTTTCGAAGCAGTATAATGCGCTGCACTTATTGCATTTCATATGTGTGTACTGTTATACCCGATCTGTATTGGAAATATAGATGGGTGTTCATCTTTTAGTCAGGTCCACACATTTTTAAAAACTCTCTCTTTTTGGTGAGTTTTCGATACACAATTTTTATTGTATCCTGGGGGGAGGGGGGGGGGTAAGTTTACATTCATACCTTGCTTAAGAAAAAAAAGCACAAAAAAAAATAAAAATACAACAACTTTAAAAAACTAATTACAACATGCTGAATTTGAAAAATAAAACCCAAAAAAAAAAAAGATTGCAATTTGCCAAGGTGGGAGTAATTTTTTTATGCCGAATATGCGTGTAAGCTAGAAAAATCATCATATTTAAAGACTACACGTGTTGTTTCTGGTGCCGCTCTGTTACCCAAAGCTAATTATTGTGTGTAAACGGGTGAACGACAGGCATTAAGTTTGTGCGCTTTGGAGGCTGTCAGTTTTTCAAGTTGAGTGAAGTTGACATGTATTAGTTTATGGCGGAGCTGTCACATCAAATATGGCGGACACGTTCATGACCAGAAAAGTACTCGATGTGGAGATTCTGTTTCTCGATGCTATGAGTGTGTGTGTGTGTGTGTGTGTGTGTGTCAGTTTAAGTTTCTTCTCTGTCTCTCGCACGCATACTAACACTCACCCACACACACACACACACGCACACACACACACACACACACACACTAAAATGCTGCAATCAGCACATCCCTGCCATCTAAATAAACAGACTGCCTAAGCATATGCGCAGCACTGTGCTGATACTATAATTAGCTGCCTAATCATAATCATTGTTACATTTTTCCCCTTCACTTCCTGTGCAGAGGGAAATCTCAGTCCAATTTACATCATTAAAGTAATTGCCCAACACTTGTTAATGCCAACTCACGCCAATCTCTCCTCCCTGCTAGCACTCATTTGCTATGATGAGAAACTGGTGCTAACCGGGCCCAACAGTGGGTGAACCATCAAGAGTTCTATGCAGGCACAAAATGACAAAAAGACACATTAATGCTGCAATAGGATGGCGACCAGTCCAGAGTATACCCTGACTAGGGCCATACTGGGAACAAAATTTGAGCCAGGAATAGACGTCGCTGGTAGTACGTGTTTGTGTGTGAGAGTGAGGGACAAACAGATTAGAAAGTGGATGGCTGGATGGATGGATGGATACAAAGAGTGAAAACCAGGATGGTCACTTTTTGTGGATCCCAAGAGTAGGTTTGGGGGATGTTTGGGCACGCTCCTCAAAATTAAATGTGAGTGATCGCACAATGCTAGCATTCATTTCATTCTGAATAAACCCAGCCAGGCGTTTCTGATACGTAACAAAAAGTGGATGTGTCAAGAAAAAACAGGGCTCCTGGTTGATTCATAGAGAAAAATGTTACAGACGAGCGACTAAAACATCGTAACGTTATCGAGAGAACATGTTTTTTAATTAATTGGAGGGCATTGAAGGTTGTTTACGATTGTTGTCACAGTGTGTCTTCCTGTTTAAAAACTCACACGGAATGAGAATGACAGAGAGATTTGATAATGATATCATATGTAGGTCAGAGTAGAAGGTGCGGAGGGACACCCAAACTCTGAATGTCTATTTGGAGGAACAAGTGCACTGCTTGTGTTCAATTAACCCTGAGGGCTATTACTGTGTGCGTCTGGTGTGGGCAAACACATCCATAACAACTCAAGGGAAGATTGTGTGTGTATGTTGTGGGGCGGGGAGCATGGTGGGGGGGTTGAGGACCCTTGATACTCGGAAGAGAGCAGTTTACAGGAGACGGACCTGACCTTTTCGCCATCAACCTGCCATTCACTTTAACTGCAGCTGACATTGCAACACAAATGTTCAGACACATACACACTGATAGAAAATCACTACTTTCTCCCTTTTCTAGTGTGTCCTGTGGAGAAAATCCCATATCATATTATTGGCAAAATCTTATGATACAGTCAGTCTCAACAAATTGTTCTGGAGAACAAGCAACTGAATCACAATATAAGACTTATCCTCTGAAAGGTGCGATGTCTACTCATTTTGGATATGGATTCAAACCGAGCAATATTTTATAGTAGTTTGACAGACCTGCTGTAGCTTTAAGCTGAATGATGTTCTCCACCACCGTTTCCCAAAGTTAAGGTCTGCATCAAAGTTTTGTCAATGATCAATTTTTCTCATGCTACCCATTGTCGAAGTGAAATGCTGTTTTCTTGATTGTCTGCTTCCACCCTGTATATCACCTTGTAAATCATTCCCAATGAGTGAGAAGCTTGGTTCATTGACAACAAATCCCTTTTCAGCCAACAGATTTGAAAATGAAAGCAGTGTCGAAAGAGTTGTACTATACTGTCTGAATACCCTCGTCATTACTGAAAGTATCCCCTGGCTGACCTCTGGAACAACGGTTGTCATAAAGGCGGCATATACGTATTGACGGGGAGTGAGAAGGCCCTTTAAGTGGTTATATTAATGAGTGTGTACGAGGTGTGACCTTCAATGGGCAGAACGTCATCGATAAGTATGGATGGCCAGCATCCCCATCAGCCACAATCTTCAGCTTAACTCCATACATAAGTATAGAGTCCTAGATTGGATATTTAATACAGTAATACCAAGCAGAAGCATCTGTCACCGATGTGACTGATGAATATTTAGAAAATAATCCATGTGAGAGAAGGGCGGTATGTATTTGCAGTAGTGTAAAGATTTTAAAGGCATAAACCGAATGTCAATTAAAATTCTGAGCCTTGGCAAAAAAAAATAATTTTCAACAAAATTTACAACATTAAATTTATTAACGACACTGACACTCAGAACCACACTGCTTGATACAGAGCGTATCTTGGAATGTAATAAGTAACAGGCTACAAAATATAAGTGATCTATAAGTGATCTATAAGTGATCACGCTTACGGAAGAATCCAGAACAGAATCGCAAACGAGAATAAGATTGTCAACAAAAATGTTTACTCAAGACAAAAATACACAAGACTGACAAACTACAGCGAATGATGTTGGTGACAAAGAAGCAGGACAAAATGAGACCAACCACAAACATTCGCAAAAGGCAAGGAGAAAAGATCAATTTAAATCGCTTGTCAAAAAAGGACAAGGAAAATCCAATTACAAAAAAACGCAAAAAAAAAAGTGTCTAACACAATGATAAAATCGGTACGAACAAGACCCAAAATACAAATGTGGCGAGAGAATAACCTGACAAGATCAAGGTTGTCTCGAACAGCACGAGAGTCGTGAGCAAGGCCGAATTATCCAAAAACAGGAAACATCATGCCAGTCCTTTTAAACAGGTGAGAGCTCATGACATTATTCAAAACAGGTGCTAATCTGGAGGAGAAGTCCTCCAACGCCAACTACTGGAGACTGTCTTATTCAAGGAAACCAAAACAACAAAGTCTTTGGACGACGATGAGATTTATCATGAGATTTATCAGCTACAGTTAATTGAGAAACATCATTTACAGATCTGTGATGGAGCGACTCTTATACTAATTCTTCTTCTAAGGAGGGGTCAAAGTGTTAAACAAACATGTTGCCAATATGGTTATGTTGCGCAATATTTCATTGTTATCGGTCAAACACATTCCACCGTTGACAAACATGAGTACCAGATAGGGAGGGAGTGCCCCCGTTTTGACATTTGTTTGCAACTCATCCTGTTTTGCAACTACATTTCAGAACACGGGAAAACCACAAATTTGCACAACGACGACCTTGCAGAGCAACCCTTAGAGATAGCAGCATATGTAATACAAATTAACACTGTTAATTATAAAATCTCCACTAGAAGAACCATGACATCTGTAAAATATCGTGTAATGAGACCGCAGTGGACAATAAAATACAATACAAATTAGAGGGGTTCGGATTAGACTTTAGAGTAAGGGTTGGGGTTAGTGTTGGGTTACGGACAGGTTAAAGGGGTAAGGGATAGGTTTAGGTATTAAGGTTAGGATTAGGAGTGGTTTGGTTCAAAGTTAGGGTTAGGGTGGTAGGGTTAGGGGTCAGGGTTAGGAGTTAAGGTTATGGTTGGTTTAGAGTTTGGTTAGGGGCTAGTGTGGGGGTTAGGTGTTAAGAGTTTGGGTTGCATTAGGGTTGTGTTGGGGTTAGGGTGTGGGTTAGAGGTCACGGTTACGGTTATGGTTAGGGCCTTAGAGTCAGGTGGTTGGGCGTTAGGGTTTATGGTTAGGGTTTGGGGTTAGGGTTAGGATAGGATTTAGGGTGGGGCTGGGTAATTTTTAGGGGGTTGGGGTTAAGGTTAGGAAAATACGTTGACTTCCATCCCACATGTGTCCGGAGCACAAAATCTGTCTGCCTGCACTTTGATCAAATTCATCAAAATTGCGTTGCACCACTTGCTCCACTACTTATACCTGCTTTCAGCTTTAAGCAGGTGCACATTGTAAAAAAAATAATAAAATAAATGAACTTGGTCTGCCAGAATGCCCAGCAAGTTGTGGCACGATTTTCAAATTCTCAAACACGCAAAAGGAGGCTTGCATTTGCAAGAAAATCCAGACACGCCAGTTGTTAACGCCCGAGTGCCCAGTGCTGTCTCACAAGGTAGAACCCAACATGTCACCACAAGGATTTCAATATTTAGAGAACAATAATTTGGTAATTTTCTGCTCGGATGTATTCGTCTTCGTTTCTTGATACAAACTGACTTTCTACCTCGATCATCAGCAAAGGCACAGAAGGGGCATCAAAATGACTTTCCCCATTGACAAGATGGTAATGAGGATGTTTACATTCATTAGATACGAGACCCCATTTGGAGACAAGGAACTTGTAGGTCATGTTTGTTGATCATTCAATAGTGTCACTGTTGCTGATTTATGACTGTGATCCTGCCAGCATTTGCATAAAACATTCATCCAGATTAGACTTAGTGTGGTGAAAATGATTTATTTCTACTCCCTCCTTGATGGAGCTCACTTAAAGCGAATTTCAGTGTGTAGCTCTTCTATTCTCATCATCACTTGCTCTTTTTTTTTTATATAGCATTTCTCTGCTTCTTAAGCCTACCCAGTGCAATACATTAAAAATATCATTTAGAAATGTAATTTTGCAGTCTCAATTTTGTCTCCACGCTCTTTTTACCTTAATTTGTATTTGTTTCGATAGTTCCATAATATATTTCCATTTTTTGCAAAATACACACCATCCGTCACATGATTTCATGTGAGTAAGATTCGAGGCGTCATGTATAGGACTGCTTAGAACTTGTGAAAGACTCGACTTGTCTTGGACTTGGTATTCATGAGACTTGACTTCATACATGACTTGACAAATCATCGGGCCCTATTTTCATGGCAAGTGCAAGTCAAGCACCAAGTGTGGTCTGACTGTGTTTACATAGATGGGTGGCCCGGTGATCAACTGGTGAGCTCATGGGCCTCCCAGTGCAAAGGTGCAGGGTTCGATTCCAGCTCTGGCCTTCCAGTGTGGAGTTTGCATGTTCTCCCCGTGCCCTGCGTGGGTTTTCTCCGGGTACTCCGGTTTCCTCCCACATCCCAAAAACATGTATGGCAGGCTCATGGAACACTCTAAATTGTCCCTAGGTGTGAGTGTGAGTGCGGATGGTTGTTCGTTTCTGTGTGCCCTGCGATTGGCTGGCAACCGGTTCAGGGTGTCCCCCGCCTACTGCCCGAAGACAGCTGGGATAGGCTACGGCAACCCCCGAGACCCTTGTGAGGATAAAGCGATCGGAAAATGGATGTATGAATGGATGTTTACATAGATGTGCCATTGACAAGTGACTCACGGCCATGCTACGCCACTGGGTCCACCATATTTGATGTGGCAGATCAGACCGTAAAATAATGAGAGTAAACGGTCTGAACTGCATGAAGTTGACAACGTACAAAGTGCACAAAGTTAATGCCTGTCAACAAAACACATACTAATATATTTTTCAAAAAAAAAAAAAGAAACAACTATGCATGACTTTTAAAATCTAATGATTGCATGCGTTTACTCCCATAGAATATGATCACAGTAACGATTTCACATACAATTGTACATTGGTAGCTGTAAACACTCATGCAAAAGGGGGAAAAAAAGACCAAGATGTCAAGGCCCTTTTTAGAAATGAAATTGTTCCATCAATGTAGAGACCAAAGGCTCTTTATTGACAGTGTCACTAATGACTATGGAGAGACAAAAATCAGTGGCACCCCATCCTCATCGAAACACATCAGTATAGCTTTCTAATACTACCAACAGATGAAGCACAAGTTGCTTATTATAGTCCAAATGGCCATCCTTTTGTAAAGTAATGAAGGAAGCAGCCTGGGTGAAACAAGAGTATGCATGGGTACAAAGGAGAGAAATCACTGAGCTGTTTGATCCCAACGATCTCAGGATGTAAGTTAAATTGGGCATAGAATGGCGCTAGATCATTATCCTAATTACGAAAGGCTTTGGGATGAAAGTTTCAAATGTTTCTAACACACTTTTAGGCAAACAAAAAGATTCCTACACTCTCAAGAGATAACGCCTAGTGCCGCTGCAACAGAATGTGATAACAGGAACTACGATTGTTTTGCAATAACCCAAAGGACACAAAAAGAAATGTGACTCCCAATTATCTCTAAGCTCTTTTGCCTTTTGCTCTGCTCATATTTCATGACTAGATCATTCGAAGTTCCAAGAAACAAAAGCCGCTCATTGAAGGTTCTCCAATTAAAAAAAACAAACAAACACACTTTTATGGATTGCAATTTAGCATCAAGACAAGAACCAGCCTTTTTCAACTGTCCCTACACAAAAACAAATATTTGGGAGTGCGACTTAAAGTCTTTCTCCCATTTGACTTTACATCAGGATGTCAAATATTCAAAAACGAATTGCATTTGTGCATGGTCGGGGATCTTCAACGTCATCATGGACAGGGATATTATTGATGAACAGATTTTTCTTGGTTAAATTTTTCATTTGATTTAATTTTAGGCTGGGGATGAGTTACAAAGACATTTTGAACTTCCTGGCATTGAATTGTATCGTGATGCGGTATCGTTACAATGTCCGGGTCAAATTGCTATTTTACACTTCAAATCTTTGCTTTCATGTCACTTGCTCCGCTTCGAACCGAAAGTTTAGTGAAATGTATGCTGTTATAGATTTGACCCTGAGATGCCACAAGACATTCAAGACAAAAAATATGCATATTCATGAAGAACCTTAAGGCGCAGGCTCTTCATATACTTGAAGCATCGATGAAGCACTCCCTTCAAATCTGACAATCCCTCTCATACTCTGCTCACATTAGTCCCCTGGCTCCTGCTTTGTCCTGTCTCGCCTCACAAGCACTTATCCCTGCAGCTGAGCGACAACAGCAGGCAATTACAAACAGGTGAGAATGTGACACTTCTCACAAATCACTTAGCGGAGAGATTGCTTTTCTACAGCCTGCTTGAGATAGTGTCTGGATGTGGGGAAAAAAACACTGCAATCATACACAGATGGCCCGGCATGTCGACAAGGTTGAAATGAGGCATATGCTGTCACACACAAACACACACACACACACACACACACACACACACACACACACACACACACACACACACACACACACACACACACACACACATTCATACACATATGCACTAATAAACAAACACACAAGCTTGATTAATTTCAATATTCACAATACTGTCATGACCAAATGAAGTGGCAAACATCAGCAATCCGATTAATTGTTGTGTGGACTCCAAGATAATGTGAGTCGGATCAGGAACAGATTTCAAAACAGTGAGGACCTCACCAAAAGCAACATCCTTGTTATCATCATTATTATTGTGGTTGTGGTTGTTGTTGTTGTCGTTATAACTTGTGTGGAGTAAAGAAGAAACTTCAGCTGAGTGGACTGTAAGGCTTTATTTGCCTGTTGGACACGCCCTGTCGAACCCGTCATGATGTCATTGAAATATGGTGAGTGGTGACTTTTTTTTAATGTGTGTATCATACTGAAGCCCATTTTATTCTGATATCCGCGTTTGTCTTCAGATTTACTTGTATAATAGCAATGTGAGTACTGTCAAAAAAAAAAGGTAAAAAAGGAGATTCTGTTAAGTTTCCGTTAAGAAAGGAGTGTCCATTTACTTCTTTGCTATCTGGATCGAGCAGTCTTCCCTTGTTTACCAACGCGTTACCGTGGTATTAATTGTTTTTGCGGATTGATGTGGCTGATGATCATTTTGACAACACTTTTCCTCTGTTCATGAAGAGAGTAAAACTGATCAAAAACAAAAATAAGGCTCGTTATTAGTGGCTTGGGCTGTGTAAAGCTACACATAAATTACCGGTTCACTGCTGCCCACAAGCCGGTTTGCCAGCTGTGCTTTGGATATCCTTTTCGGATTTTATTTGCTCTGCACTTCTAATTTCCCCTGCCCGGAATCTCGACACATTTTACCTCATAGGTCTGAATACAAATGTACTCTAAAATTTCAGGTCGAGCCGCTCGAAACTGTGGCACTAATCCCACCCTTCAGCTCACACTTTTCAACATTGAGAACTATAAACTTTGATTGCGTTTTTTGAATCTTTAACGGGTTTCTTCTGCCTGAGGATTAAAGCATATGTTTTATCTTGCGATAACAAACTGAACATTTGTGTCCACCTTTCTGGGAACAGTTTGACGAAGGCGTTCTATTCCAGTGTGATTGTGCCCCAGCGCACAAGGCAAGATTCATAAAGGCAAGACGAGTTTTGGCTTTGGTGCATTTGTATTTGAGAAGACCTTGCCCTCTTTTAGCCTAAAAATATTGATTTATTTTTATAATGCATTATATTACATCGTGATAATCTTATTGTTCAGAAGCATTCAGCCGTACCCTCAGTCCATCCCACTCACTTGCAGCTCTCGTCGTGTTGTTTTCTTCGCCTATTTTTGGCCATGGCTTCATGTTGAACATCCCCTCAGGGGTCCTTGCTGAATTTTGGTAGCAACATTTAATCCGAAGCGGGTCTCTGAATCACCGTCTTTTTCTGTGTTTTATTCCACTGCAACTGAGAAGAAGTTCGGCATTCTTATTCTAGCGACTTTTTGTTCATCATTTGACGGTGTACTGCAGCTGATGCATATTCCACACGGAGAGGTCCAAGCCAAGATTTGGACACACAACTGTGGATTGGGGCGGCCCGGTAGTCCAGTGGTTAGCGCGTCGACTTCACAGTGCGGAGGTACCGGGTTCGAATCCAGCTCCGGCCTCCCTGTGTGGAGTTTGCATGTTCTCCCCGGGCCTGCGTGGGTTTTCTCCGGGTACTCCGGTTTCCTCCCACATTCCAAAAAACATGCATGGTAGGCTGATTGAACGCTCTAAATTGTCCCTAGGTGTGAATGTGAGCGTGGATGGTTGTTCGTCTCTGTGTGCCCTGCGATTGGCTGGCAACCGATTCAGGGTGTCCCCCGCCTACTGCCCGAAGACGGCTGGGATAGGCTCCAGCACCCCCCGTGACCCTAGTGAGGATCAAGCGGTTCGGAAAATGAATGTATGAATGAACTGTGGATTGTAAATTGACCTGCTAACCACATGCTTCACCACGAGATCATTTAACATCTCATTTGTGGTTCTGGAGATGGGGGATGTCAATAAATGATTCGTTCACACTACTTATTTCACTCATATTTTTGGTTCTATGCAAGCCGATTCAAACAGATTTAATCTCTGTTTCTGTGTGGGTCGCATGTGTGCGTCCCCGTGTGTGTGTGTGTGTGTGTGTGTGTGTGTGTGTGTGTGTGTGTGTGTGTGTGTGAGATTCAGCAGTAAGTGGAGGTTATTTCAATGAGTGCGGTTCATTTTTTTTTCTACAACACCCCGAGCATATCTTCCCATATTGACTTCACAGATTCATCTATTTTCATTACTGAAATGATGTCAAAACTCCATGGCAACCACTCAGCCAGCAGCTCCAACCTTGCTAACTAGAAAGACCCAGGAGACAGCTCTCGCCTCCCTCTCTCTCTCTCTCTCACTTGTCTGTCTTGATTTACTCACTATTAGCAACCAGGTACTATTTGTAGGACCTGGTTCTAAACACAAACCAGTACTCTGATGGCTCTTCTAGCATCGCTGTGTTTGTATCCTCAGCAAACCCATCTCCACAGGTGGGCCATAGGGGGCCGTGTTCATTTGATTGATTTCAGGTTCACCAGCGTCTTATCTGTGTCACGGGTCAACTTGAGCAAAACATTTGCAGGATGAAGAGATCTGAGCATGTTTCTCTGTGAAAGCACAGCCATTACTTTTCTCTCCGTGCCTTGGCTTGCCTTTGAAGGTTTGCAAATATGAGCTATTACATAGCTGTTGTAGTTAATGAATCACAGAAAATAAGGGGTATAAACACAAGAGCCTGGTTTGATATGGAAAAAACACTGATATATTTGCATTTTATGTGCAATTGTTTTTTTTTTTTTGTTTCGTTTTTGTTTTCCTCTTCATATCCCAATTTTGTGTGTGTTTACGTGTCAGAAACCAAGTGGAGAGAAAAAAAATGCAGTGTTCAAAACTGTATTATACAAATCAGCAAGCCAGAGAGTTGGGAGCAATTCCCCCAGGGAATTATTGGCATCATTGAAGGTCGAGGAAAATCAATTATATTGCCAGTTTACCATTGAAAAAATAATGTGTAGTTTACCCTGTGTGACTTTCTCTAGCATCTGCCTTAGTGCATTCTGATTAGAATGACAATTATGAGGTTAACAGGAAAGGAAGTGAAGAATATGGGTTTGACATGGAAAGGACAGTTGAGACTGTTGGTTCAGGAGGTCGATACAATACATATAAGTATACAAGGGAGTGTGTGTGTGTGTGTGTGTGTGTGTGTGTGTGTGTGTGTGTGTGTGTGTGGTTTCATAGACCCTAAACATATAATATATATAGTTTGTTTTTTCCATATATTCTTAACTTACTGACTGAAGTTATGAAATTGGCAATAAACACGCATCTCTCAATTGTTTGACGCAAAAACAAGAAGGATTTGTGCAAACCTTGTGGCCTCGTTAAAAATGCCATTTACTAAGAGTGCATCATGAAGTTGTTGCATAACTTGTTTTTTTTTTTTGTGTGTGTGTGTGTGACAGCTTGTACAAGTTTCCGGCCAAATGTGAAAAGTTTGAACATTTGTGCCGCGTTTCCAGTTAATCTGTCTACTTAGTCTAATTAATGTGCCTTTCAGTTTCTGTGGCCATGGATGGACACGTCTGATGCCTGATTGTCAGATTTCAATCATTTTGCTCTCTTATTTTCTGCAGCCATGGAAAATCCATGTTCATCCACCAGCTCTAAAAATGGATGCTGGCTATGCCTCGACTGACCTGCAAAGCTTTTCAGTTCGAAGGTCTGACAGCATTGTCATTGTCCAAAACAATTGAACATTGCTGCCATGCCATATACATCAACCTGTATTTTGCCAATACTTTACCTCCAACATCATTCTTCAACAGTGTGCACCTCTGTTCAAAAACATACTGAATCTGAACTTAAATTCAATTGTTTTGCAGGCTCATAGTTCCGAGATGGTGCCCATGTTGACGGGGCCAGTGTCCTCCCAAAGGTCATGGAAAGCATGGACATTAGCTTAGCATCACAAAAAGCACACAGCTTACTCTCTTATTTTCCAATCTTTACTTTCGCTCACTGTTCGAAAGTAGACAAACACAATGTTATCAAGTTTTAAAGTTTCATTTTGTTCCATGCTTGATTGACCTCGAAACGCGTGTGTTCAGACATCTTGCACACAATGGAGCACAGAGAATCAGGGGTCAACGGACCCACAAGAGCATGGTATCTGACCACATCTCAGAAAGAAAGATTTAACTCTCATTAGTAGACACACTGGCGTCTGTTAACTGACAACTTGGAAAGGAAGATTTTACTTTGGGCGAAAGGGAGTATTCGAAACGCTCCATCATAAGAAAGGGTCACTAGCCAGGTTACGGACATATCAGTTCATGGTAAGGCCACTCATTAAAATGTCGATGTTTCTGTTTGTTTATGGATGTGGGTACTGGTACCAGGGGTCCACTGGGGGGCGACCCAATGGGGCCATCCAGGGGCGTGGTATGTAAATAAAGATGGGAGTGTTTTTCTGATGTATTACTTCTAATTTGCATACACAATCAATAAAAGGGCCTGTAGAGGCTGCAGAGGTCAGGTGTCAGTTGGGAAGCGCTCACTGGGTGGCTTCATTGAAAACTGCGCCTCCTGCCTGCAGTGAAAGTCAATCTGTTCCTGCGTTTGAGCCTTGGTTCAACTGTCTGAGCAAACATCTTTGACACTCAACCCAATTTTTTTAAGGGATCACATTTTTTCTTCCCATATCGCCTTTGAGCCTCCGTATGTTTTTTCAGTTTTGATAAAATTATGACATTGGGCACAGACAACAAGCTTTCTTTAAGCTAACTATTTTGTTGAACAACTATTCTGGAACACAAGTGAAATTGCCTGGTGGCATACATTGTACCATTGTAGTTGTTTTTTTTTTTTGATTGATGTGTCACAATGTTCCAAATACCTAAAGTGTTTGAATTTGAAGTATACAGGAGCAATGCATGTCTTCATATATCACCAGACAGTTGAATCACCGATCAGATGGCTTACTTGTTCATTTATGGTTTAGTCAGATGCTGAAAACAGTCAGATATCTGGGAGAGAAAAAAAAAATCAAACAAAAAAAAGATAAAATAAGATTAAGGCAATCTTTCCAACTTCCTTTGTCATCCACATAATTATTTCAATTCCATGTTCTGACCCCTGCCCACTCACCCATCGAGAGTGTTATCGCAGCAGTGCTATGCTCTAACAATTTATTTGACTCTCTTTCAAAGAGAATTGAAAATTAACTTTGGAGCACCATTCAAAGAACATCAGACATTCTGCAAAGGGTTGACTTTCAATTCTTTACTTCACAGCCGGAAATTTATCTCTTCGGCATATTATATTCACTTTATATGCACCTCTGCGCTGTCACGTTGGATAAGGAATCTCGCTTCTTTGGTAGTCAGAGAGTTACAATCATTTCCCATCAAAATTATTTTTTACTATGATTGCTCTGGTACTGCTGCATCGGCTTGAGCGTTGATGTAATTTAGTGGAGTACAGAATAGAGAAAATATGAGTTTTCAATTTTTTATTTTTTTTTTTTTAACCGTAATATAATGTAAGTTTGCCTTTATCTGCTTTGGAAGCATTTTTCATGTTAATTTGCTGGCATCACGCGAGCGGATTGTTGCCAGCACAGCACCTTGAAATTGAAAAGTGAATTGGAACCGAATAGGACGGAGGGATTCTCGTACACACACACTCTTATTCTGCAGCTGGTAAAGCAGGATTAGGTTTGGCAGTAAAAGAGACAAAAGGGACCGCGCGTATTTGTGTTGATGTCTGCATATGTTGGGCCGTGTGTGTTGGTGTGCCAGCACAGAGCTGAAGTCAGGGCAGCAAGGTTTTTAGGGGGACTCAATTAGTTCAGCCCGAACACAAATCCGGAATCTGTCACATTCAAGGTCTATCTTGGATATGGCAGGGGGAAAAAAAAAACATTAAAGCTTTCCCTGCAATTCGCCATTGCCCAAAGTCCCTCTGCTGCCCTGCTTATCCCTGAGAATCCCTGCGCACCACAGGACTAGTGGGGAGCCGATCACAGCTGGAATCCCACGATCAGCCCCTGCTCTGGGTTTTTCCTATGTTACTGTGCCTTGTTTTCAGTTTGAAAGGAGATTTGGCCTCATGTCTGATGGTGCCAGGTCTATTTCAATTAGATGTTTGCAAAACTCGCTGCTTCACACATGGAGAGAGACTTTTGACGGCTCGTGGTAACGCTTGACAGAACATGAGCAAAAGCAGATTGCGATGACATCATGTCAATCCCATTTTGACCTATATTGAGTGAAATGGCAAAATCCACAATCAACCGCGGCCGCAGAGAGCACCTTGTTATTATCGCACTTTGTTTGCACTTGCACTTTAGTCCGTCTTAACATCCTATTCACAAATGATATTGCGCGAATGACATTCCAATGCAAAAGCGCGCACATATTTTGACAGCGGAGTGTAGTTTACACCTGTTTTCACCCTGATTGCACACATGGCAAAGTATAAATGCCCACTGTGCTCCAAGAACACCATGGCAGAACAACGCCAGTTAGGAAGAGACTCTTTCACAAATCACAAGTCAAAAGCATCTGTTTCAAACTGCTTTATCAACCTAATGTCATTATGTTCTGCGGTTACGTAATTTAGGCCATATCTTGTACATGTCAGATGAGCGCAAACCTCACCCTAACTACTTGACAATTGAACGTAACAATTATTAGTCACTTCAAAATGTACACATTTTAAGTAACACGCTACTTTTTAATGTATTACTGGCATCACTACACATATGACCTCATTTAAATATGCGCAAATACTATCGGCGCACCGAGACACATTCTGCTTGGCAACCCAGTTAGTGGTGCATTTCACCAACTGAGCGTGCTTTGTGAATTAAACATGATCCGTCTGCTCCCTTTTTATTGGTTAGCGCCACGCAAAAGACGCTTTGGCCCTCGGTGTTCAAACTGAAGAACATTTTTAAATGGTACATAGAATACCTAATCAGACTTCGTAAATTGTTGAGTTCTCAAATCAAATGTATCTGTATAGCCCTCAGCAGCTGCAGTCCACCTTGCGCTGCATGACCCATTCATGTCCAATGTCTTGGAGCTCCCAGGTTGCAGGGGTCAGGTAAACGCACAATACATGACCTGGCTCCTTCTTGTGTATGTCTCCATTTCAGTGCTTGTGGCTGGCTGATGAGTCTCCCACCTATTCCTCCGGCAAGCTCCTTGATGTGCATCGGCGGGGCCGGAGTCTTCAGTACCTGGTGGACTGGGAGGGGTATAGGAACGTAGTTGAGTTCCTGCCTCGCAGGTGTTGTGTGGGTCGCTCATCCGCAACTGCCCACCGTCGCCATGCCGGGTGGCGCCCCGTACGAGGGAGATACTGTTCGGTCCTCTGCCTCTGCTCCTTGAGCCCCACTCTTTCTTTTCACTGTGTGTGTGTGTGTGTGTGTGTGTGTGTGTGTGTGTGTGTGTGTGTGTGTGTAAACCAGTAAACCTATGGTATTGATCTACTGCTGACGAAGTAGTTTCTGACAATCTTGCACCCATCGATCGGGGAATTGACAGCACCAGGAAGTCAGATAGCTATAGTTAAACGAACGGAATGCTCCAAAAATGTCAGCATCAGGATTGCAAAATAAATTTAACCAAATACCTTTATTTTGCAAACCAATTATTACTCTGTATTGAAAAGAGGAAAACAGAACCCGTGTAGAGCTGACCTGAATGTGATTGGTTGCATAAAATTACGTTTTTAAAATTTCTTATTTCTTCAACAGTTGAATAATCTATGACAAAATTCAGTCATATGATGGAGATGAAGAAAAGTTGTATGAGTCCTTAGCCTCACTGAGCTATTTTTGCTCAGTGGAATCGGGTCTGCCTGGCTGCATCAGTTTTTTTTTTTAGTTTGTGGGCTCAAGAGTTGAGTATAGAGAAATAGAAAGAGCTAGTGCTGGCTTCGGGTCTTACCTTAATCCTTTCCACACATTTTTCAAAGCATTTCTCTGAGACATCCGAAGAAGCAGAGGGGCATCCTTTTGTCAAAGGCAGATTAACCTTATATAAACAGGTTTCAGAAAGGAGAAAAGGCTGAAATGAAGGGGGAGGGTGATGTTTTCAAGTAACTTTGAAAAGTGACTAGAGTGATATGAAAGAAGTGCAAAAATGAACAGAAAAAAAAAAGCAAAATGACATACAGAATTTCAAAGCTGGCTGGAGAGGGAAGATTGAAAAGATGGGCCAATTTTGATTGGTGGCTTGGAGAGGGGAGCTTTGGTTTGGTTGGGATTGCAGCCAGTGGAGCAGCTCAGTGGAATAAGCTGCTTCCAGATGAGTGAAAGGAGTGACACACAAGCCCTCTCATACGCAGGCACGGGCGAGGAGGAGCAGTGAAAGGCCACAATAGCGCCATGTTCTCGTCACACTGCAAATCAAAGGTCCGACAGATCGCTGCCACTGAACTCTGTTAGTCTCCGAGGAACTAAAGGCACCCAAACTATGAGTGTCATGGAACGGAGATAACATGCCAAAATTCACTACAATATTGTTTATGAGCTGTTATTTTTCATCGGCATCTCAATCGAGCAGTACCGTAATTTCCGGACTATAAACCGCTACTTTTGTCACACGCTTTCAACCCTGCGGCTTATTTTATGATGCGGCCTGTTAAACGATTTTTCCATTGGCCGCCAGGGGGCGCTCGAGCAGAAAAGGTAACAGTGAGACGCAATCTGTGTCACAGTGTCACCATGAGAGGGCGCACTTCACCTGGGTTTTGAGCTGGACTGCAATCCGAAAGCTGTGTGGCTGGGTCGATGACAGACTTGACCGAACACCAAATATTTTTTGTTAATTTTTATTCACGACTGAACATAGAAAATGTTTGAGTGATTTGATTGACTGACTGATTAATTGATCCGATCAGCTTCAGTAAAACAAAAAAACTCAAATTTTACGGTTAAAAAAGTCAACCCAAAGGGCGTAGGGTGAAATTGAAAGTTATCAATCCTAAAACAAACATATTTCAAATAAGAAACTCATTGACGCGGCAACATAAAATGAATTACCGCAAGGCCTGAAATGAAGTCATGAGAACAAAAACAGCCTCGTTACACGCTAATTTCCCACCCAGTCAAACCAACAAAAAAAAATTACCTAAAGATGACCTAAACCTAACGACCAACAGGTGTGCAGCTGCAGGGAGAGCCCTATAGTGCCACCTGTTGGTCATAAACCGAAACATGACAGTCAGACTTCTGGGTATTTACTTTTACTGTCTGAGTTTTGAGTTTATGACCTTCAACTAAATCCTCCATATCTTGGTCTCTTGGTCTCTCACTCTCTCTCACTCTCTCTCTCTCTCTCTCAACAGAGGGATGCATATTTCTGAACCCAGGAGGCAGTGTTTTATTTATTTATTTTTTTATGTCTGAGTGGAATTTAAGCCGGATGCAGGTAATGTGAATGGCTGCAACAGTTTATGATGCACTGCTCAGTTTCAGTGCAAGCAAAGTAACTAAAAGTGAACACAAACATTTCATTTGAACACCAGCGATCAAAAATAGAAACCAAAATAAGGTTATTGTTTGAAAAATGGCCACAGTGCGCTACATGAAGATTTTCATGAGTTCAAAAGGCTATTTGAAAGATTATTTTCCACAGCATTCTGAAAAATTGTTTTGACAACACCATTTATCGCACTGGTGGACAAGCAGGGGCCACAACCTTGGAGTGTACATGACTCTATGCCACTGTGCTTGCAAGGGTCCTGATCTATGGACACGCATAATGTGAGAGTCGCTGAACTGGACAAAATAAGGCGGTGCTGTGCCCAAACAGGAACACACACAGACACACACACACACACACACACACACACACACACACACACACACACACACACACACACACACACACACACACACACAGGTACCGGTGTCAAGAATGTCCCATTAAATCTGTGGTGGGAATTTCAGCATTGAAGTGGAATGAATGGAGATGCTACTTCCAAGGAAAAGGTCATGCACTCATGGATTACGGGAAGATGTGAGGAATGATAGAACACGCATGCCTGTGCACGCGCACACACACACACACACACACACACACACACACACACACACACACACACACACACACATGATTAGAGAGACAGACGGGAAAGAAGAATGTGAAGATTGGCGAAGCAATCTGTCATGCCTCCACGTTGTTGTTTTCTAAAATTGATTTAAATAGACAAAGGCAATTACTTTAATTCCATCCATCATGTGGAATGGGAGCTCCGTTTGCACATTAGTGCTGTCATATATTTACTCTTTAATGGCGTGTTCATAAAAACCAAGGCGTACATTCATTTTGCGGTGACTAACGCCCCTCATTGTCACACATTATCTTGCAATTGACGATGACACTTTTATCTTGAACCCTCATTTTCCCAAATTTTTATAAGTTTACCTCCCCCTTTACAGCACTCAGGGGATGAGTAGGATTCCACTTCTTTTTCTCATTCGTTGCATTCCTTCATGCAAGGAATCATCAATGACTCTAATAAATGAAAAGGAGACGCACGCAAAACCAAAGTCATGACCATCAATTGTTTGTTGTAAAACAAAGGAATATGACAGCTTGTCCAATCTCTTTAAGTAAAGCAAAGGGGAACGGTGTCAGAGGTCCCTGTTCCTTCCTCAAGTATTAATGAAAGCGGCAGATGGTGGAAAGCGGAGCAGAAATTACTATTATCTTTGCTCCACAGTAGTAGAATCAATTATTTTTATTGGCTTTTTCTATTTTGTAGAGATAAGGTGCAGCTGTACTTTTCTCCACTTCTGTGCAAATCCAAACATCCAGCATGACCGTGACAAATGTGTAGTATGGCATCAATTGTGTTTCATTGTAGGTGTTTAAAAGAGGCGGGGCATTTTAGGCACATCTCCCAAGTACGCCTGGAGCACCCTGCCAATGTTCTTAAAATGAGATATTGAAAAGAAGGTGTTGTGAATGGATAAAAAACATTTAAATTTAATTGAGGTTTTCAAAACTAAGGAGGGATTAACCTGAATTCAAAATTACTGTACAAAACACAGCAGCATGGTGGGCAACTGGGAATTAATTCCTTACAGGTTGTAGCGTATGAGTCTAGTACTGTAGAACGTTACCTCTTCTGTTAAAAACAAACCAAAAGAAAAATGCCTGGCAGCCAACACGTGATTTGATTTGTCATTATCATTATTTTTTTTAATTGTACGTGGAATGTCTTCTTCCACCCACAAGGCTTTTCTTCCAGTCTGGATGTCACAAGAGCATAGTTCCTGTGCCACAAGATAGCACCGAAATGGAGCTGGAATAGGCTTCAGCAGACCCTAATGAGAACAAGCGCGATTGAAAATGGTCGGATAGAATATAGAATATTGTTTATATCCTCAAAATGTGTTTACACAAAGAGATGCCACAACCAATCTGCAGTTGTGTCAACACACACTGCTGTCATGTCAACAAATATACCATAGTAGAGTCTACACTCACCAGCCATTTTATTAGGTACACTGGTACAATATAATAAGATCGAATGCAAGATTGACATAAAAAGACGTCTTAACAGAGAAAATACTACCGCTGACAGACTTATTAATCAAATAGTTTTTGATAGATACAGAAGATAGATTTGTCCGGAATGTATACTGTCTGATTGTTATCTCAACACTTCTTCATTCTCACAGTAGCTGAGAGACCCAATGATCATTTCTGCTGTCCATACCGTGCGCTGCCATTTGTTTTTTGAACCTCTTTTGTCAGCAGTGGGTCAACCGTGATGGATGAGAACCAGAAGTGATTCAATGGCTAGATCACCAGCTCCCATAGCTACCGTACATCCTCCGCTGGCTCATTTTGAGGATGGGGTTGATGTCCAGCAGGGAGAAGCAGTCTCCAAAAATCCACTCTCGTGTTGAGCTTCAGGTTACAAAAGCTGCAATCTCCCTTCCGACATATCAACTTGAATGTGGCAGATAAGCGTGGTTTTGTCTGCAAATTTTAGGGGCCTGGAGTTGGTGGTTGAGTAGGAGAGTTTTCCTACTTATCCACATTCATTCATTATTCTATGATCAATCTTCCTGTCCATTTAATTTGTAACATCTCCGCTGATGTCCCATTTATTTGCCCCCTCCACCCACCATTATTTATCTATGATCTGCAGTTGTGAAACCCACCTCCTTCTTCCTGCCAGCCATTCTCCATTTGGTTCTTTATATCCTTAGAGATCTATTCCATGAAAGTCACCTCCTCCTCATCACCATCTGTTAGCCTGGTTGTTTCGTATGACCCATCCAGGGGGTTCCATCTGCACCTACTGGCTCGGCTCTCCTCATGGTGCTGTCTCATTTGCATTAGCCAACAGAATTGGAGGTTACTGATATTAAAGACACACAAATTGGTAAATGAATGTAATTTAAAGGGATGATTGAACTGATATGACTGATGGAGTAAGATTTGTAGACCAAAGAGAATCAAAGATTCCACATTCTGTCCCAATAACTTCAAAACAGTATTTAGTAAATGCCCACTTGTATTTGTTGTGTTTCTGATGCCTTCAAGGGTGACATAAACAATCATGACTTATGGCATGTATCAAAGTAGAAAAGTAAATACAGTGAGACTGGCAGAGTGCAGAATACACACCCCACACTCTGCTACACGTGACTGAAATTACTGCCTTGGTACGAAAAGATGTGTTAAAAAAAAAAAAAAAAAGAATAGATTCCCAAGGAACAATTCATAGGCAAGTGTGCGTGCGTGGAAAATGAACTCGCTTGCATGGACAGAGCTACAGGGATCAACAGTGACGAGCTCCTGTTCCTTTTCAAATGAATATTGAAATAAGGTAATCGTATTTTACGAAGGTTATGTGTTGCTTTGCTAATGTGCAAATGTTGATTTAGCCACAAGTGCACTTAATAAAATAAGCCCTCTAAATCCCACCTAATAGGCAGTGTTCATAATACTGTCTTGCCCTAAAGTCAATAAAATGATTATTTTAGTGGGGATTAGACAGGAGAAGTACTTGGCTTTGGTCGGGATAGGTTTCATGACAAAACAGGGGCAGTTACCGGTAGTGATAAGAATGTTCAAGGCTCTACGCAGATGATCAATACCAATTGTCTTATTTTTTATTTTTTTCTTTTGATTCCCTTTCATTTGAATCTCACAGTTAATGGCTGAAAAAAAATCAATGAACACCTTGATTTATTCATGTACATTAACTGTCTAAATGTTCCAAAAAATATTTCTTTTTAACATCCCAATAACGTGGTATTTTTTAATGGAAATGGAAGGATTAATTTACAGGATATAACATAACATATTATTACTTTTCTCTTGACCGCTAATTTTCCTCCCATGGTCTCTTGTTCCATCTATTTTCAAGTGTTACTCTGAATTTAACCATGACGATCTCTTGCCTGAAGAGTGTATGAACATGTTGGAAGTTTGGGGCAACTCATACCTTGACTCCATTTGCGCTGTTCAGTGTCGGTAAAATTGAAATGTTGCAAAAGCAATTTGACATAGACTTGCACCCACACATGCTCACAACTGCTACACACACACACACACACACACACTCAGAGTTAACGAAACCTCTATTTGAGGTGATGTGGAGTCATGCTGTTTCCATGGTAACATTTCAGCTGCAAACCACGGAGGTGGGCCAACATATCAAATGAGAACACTTTCCTCCTCTTGACAACAAAGAGAAGAATAGTTGAAGGACATGAAATGAATGAAAAACCAATGAGAAGGTGAAATGGTATTGTTTCAGACAACCGCGAGGGTGAAGAGAGGGGGGAAAAAAAACCCGTCATCGCTGGATTCTCAAGCATGATTGACAGAAAATATAGCAGCTCGGCTTTAATTTTATATTGTCAGAATAAATATTTGTCCTGTATTGTGAAGTCGAAACGCAATTCCATCGACAAGAAGTCAGGTGCAAATATGTGTGTTTGAACCCCTTTGTAGCAGTTTGACAATAGCAATCCAAAATATTAACAGATGATTTGCATTTTTTTAAAAAGCCAGCAACACTTCAGAGTAGCACCTTGTTGAAGCAGCAAGGAAAGCATGTTTGCTCCAGGTGTGAAAAAGTGACACTGTTATTTTGTTATTGAACTGTCAGTGACGCGGAAAATGGTGTTAACAATCTTTTTCTCTGTTTTTCATTCTCTCGCGATGAATATTTTGTAGCGCCAACACCACGCCTTTTATGACCACAGTAATGATCGATAGCTATCGTATGTATGTATTTGTCTTTTAAAAAAAAAAAAAAAAAGAGCGAACACAAAACACTGGGAACATAAACAGCAATTGAACCTGGGATAAACACTTTCAAGTAAAGGATATCATAACCTGTTTTGTTTAGTAGACAGTGTTTAGTATAATTATCATGACGGCATTTATGAATTGTTTTTCCATTTGGATTTTGTATTCATGCACAATTTATGGGAAACGTTTTGCTTTTTTTGTTTTTTTTGACTGGCTTGCACAAATGACAAATGGAATGTATTCTTCCCATTCTATTCCCACAACTTTGGCAATACCCTCTTGACCAATCCACGGATTATAGTGTGTCTACCTCCTCCCTTTAGAGAACATTTTACTGTTGTTGCTATCCAAACAGAGGGGCCACATAAAATTGTATCACTCTGTTTTCGTTGGTCACAAAAAAAAAAGAGAAAAAAAGAGAAAAAAAGGGTTTCGTGACAGTGTCGGATTTGAGCTGTGAAAAAGGATGTAAACAATGCATAGTTGTTCTCTTCCCATTTCCAACCTACATTCACACGTGATGATGGAAAACCAGCTAACTGAAGTGGACATGAAGCAAAGGCTGTCATCGCTAATTGAGATCGATGATGCTGGTGGTGATCAAGGGATACATGTCCCATTTTGTTACGCCATTGAAAAAGAGACAAAATTTGATATGATGCCATGGTGAAGCAACGCAATATATTACACAGCACGCACCATCGCTCACCGTCGGAAAATTGACATTCATTTTTAGAATGAGAAAACCTGCTCTGGGTAGTCATGTTAACAATGCTCATGGCAGAGAAGTACATGGTCATATGCTTCCACGGAACAAAGAAAAACAATGCTCACTGAAATGGCGGCAGTATGAGACTTTGTCTCACCTTCTTCAACAAAAGTTCAACAGAAATGTGATCAGGGCTTGTTCGTGATTGTTATGCTTGTAGCTGTGTGATTTGCGTCCTGTTGGAGGACCGATGACCAGGAGGGTGGAGCTGAGATCAAGCTCTCTGACACCGGGCAATACCATTTCACTGTAGAATGCCTTGAGAGTCTTGAGAATTCTCAACACTGACTCAAGAGCCCCTTTGCGGGATGCAACAAAGCTTCCCCGCAACATAACCAAACAACCTCCATGGTACAGGAGGTACCCCCCCCCCCAACACCCCATCCCCTTTTTGTGTTCACGGTGACGTTTTCTCCCTAAATAGAAGATGGGTAGGAAGTAAGAAGGAAGGAAGTGAATTCAATTAAATCCATCTCGCCATTTTCAAAACCACTGATCTTGCTCAGGATTGCAGGGAAATGGGAGCATATTGCATCTGATTTAGATGACATTTTTTTTTTTTTTTATAATCCAGACTCAATCAGAAACCCAAAACTCAAAGACAGCAGTTTCAACTCACATACATACAGACACTTAGTGTTGACACTCACAATTGCATTGTACTTTATACAAAAAGGACACATTTATACAAACTTCGCACTAAATAAACAAACACATGTAGACCCCCTGTTGAATCATCCTGATTTTGAAATTACTTGAGGGACATACCAAGAAATGATTGGAGGCGCAGATCCACAATATGAAACAGGAAATACTAAATGAATGACGAGAGACACCAAGTAAACACGGCCTTGGAGGGAGGGCGGGATAGCAGAGTAATTAGCTGTAGTGATCACTCCTTGGCCTTAATCTCTTTAATTGCTCTGTGCTTAAAGGGGTAGGATATTAATGAGATGTCCTGTGACACAATAAGTAATGCATTTTGTTCTTCTGGTCAATAGCCGTATGTTGGACTGAAGGTTTGGCAAGACTAATTAGGCTACAGCACTTTCCCAACAGGCACAGCTAGCAATCTCACAAAGTAGAGAACAGTGTTAAGGGGGAGAGTGGCTTCAATTGGGCAATAATGTTAAGAATGGAATTTTAAAATGAAACCTACCCGGACAGATGGGACATGGTTTAATGGCACAGTTTTAGCTTCACAGGTGATCTTATGACATGATAAGAACCCTGAGAAAAGCTGCTATTATCATATATTGACTGTATAAAGGACGAACAGTGGGGCGTCCATTAAAAAGGAAAAACATCAATCATTCTTTGGAAATAGATGAGAGTATGGCACTTCAGATGAAGCTAATGCTTTAATGTATTGCAGTCATCTTATGTATCTCAGAGTTTCGTCAGTCTCTCTTTTCACACCTTTAATGTGCAAGAAAATGTCATCACCATCAATATGCAATACGTGGCACATGCTGGTGTCAGATGGTAACGCTTAAAGATGAAATGAAGAGAGATTCAAAAGAAAACACTTTTTTAAAAAGTATTGTTCCAACAATTTTATATTATTATTATATAATCATATTTATCAACCATGATTTTATCACAAACCCATTGATTTTGCATGACGTATTCTTATTGTCATCATTATTTCCCGTCACAGCTTATAAGTAATCAAATTCATTTATAACCCCATGAAGATTCACAGTCAAAACACAACAAGAAACCACACAAGTGGAACCGAACAAAAGGACTACAAATCCCAGCGGTCAAACCCGGAAGCGGAGCGCCGGTACAATTCACTGTAGTCGTAACGCAATTTTATCATTCAAACTTTCCAGTGCAGCCGGACAAACATGACATGGCAACACTCCAACAAAAAAAGAACTAACCAAATACACCACCGCAATTGCAAGACCCAGCTTTATAATTTTTGCCCACATTGTTAAACTGCCGATTGCGAACAGCAAGTCATTGTGATTGTGATGCAGCAAACATAAAGCGCCGCGGATACAAGCGTAGCTTACCATTGGGGATATGCTGACGACGAAGTGAGTGAGTTTCAATTGAAACAAACTGCGATGGCGGTCGAGTGAACGGTCACCTGTCAGTGGCAGCCTCGCCCCTTTTAAAGCCCCAGGTAAATCCATCAGTACCCACCCACTTTATCAATAACAGTGTCTTGGCTGTGGCTTTTAGTGGCGAGGAGAAAAGCGGCCTTCAAGACAATGTACAAGGTTGGCATAGAAATGTGTTCAATGTTTGCTTTTTGTGTCTTGGCTGCACAGTGTGGATGGCGTGAATATGAATGAATTTGTGTTTAATTTGTCTCAGTACTTTGTTGAATGCTTGAGAAACACGTTGCTCACGGTCAACGGTCTGCAATTGCAGGTAGCGATCAGAGCCGTCGAGATCAACGTTCCCCCTAAATTGCGCGTATGAACAATTGCGCACTTTCCTCAAAATCAGCGCACAGCGTGACAGCTGGCGCGCACCACGCACACACTACATTTCTACACCCATTCCTTAATTTGTATCCCACGTCAATCTACAAAGAGACGATCCCCACTTCCGTGAAAGTTTCAGTCGTGTGATCGAGGGTGCGCACTCTGGTGTTCTAAAATCGTTTTAGGCACGCTTTGACACACATTTACTCACTCTCACCACAGAAGAGAGGCTGCAGGCGACGCGCGGAGCACTCCATTCAGAAAGTCCAAACATGGATATCGTTTACGAGCAATGTTCCTTCAAATTTTCCATCCGTCTGAGCATTCACGCAAACTCCCAGAGCCATGCTTTGCTCATCACTATCATGAAAAATAGGGAGCTCAACCAAATCATTTCGACATTGTCTTTGTCGAGAACAACACTGCTGAGCAACCTGGACGCTCCACATATGCATCCCCGATTTTCGTTTGAACGTGCGACAATGAATCTCAAAGTTGAGTTCCTGTCTGATTTTCTCAGCTCATCTTTTCTCTCTGGTGTGTGTTCCCTCCCCCAACCTTGTCATCTCCACCTTGCGACTCCCTTCACGTCTTTCTTCTCATCGCTCCCCTGCTCCATCCTTATCTAGTCAACCTTTTCGTCCCGACCTTCTTCCCTCTCTCACTCCATCCGGCTCGCCTTCCATTCAGTGCACGGGCAGCAGCAGTCAAATTGATTTAGCCTCTGTGCTTAGGAGCACAATCAAGTCGCAGATTGGGTTTCCCGGTTACACACTCCCTCTGGCCCTGTGCATTGCTCTATATTTCTGCCACTGTTACTTCCACCTTTCCCCCCGCCCCATCTCTGTCTCCTGTTAGTCACACTACACACACACACACACACACACACACACACACACACACACACACACACACACACACACACACTCTCACACACACTCTGTTATACACATCCAGTCTCCTTATATACACCAAATGCTTACATGATGCACCGGATTTTGAGAAAAGTTGTTTCAAAATGTGCACATTGACAGGAAAACAAATACATATACTCAACTAAAGTTACACAGAGCCTTAAACTACAACCTCTTATGACACGTTCGGCATATGGTTAGGGTTAGAGGTTAGGGGTTAGGGTTTGACTTTAGAAGGGCAGCTATGATCCATGAAAGGGTTGCTGCTGTATCTGCAGCCCTGTCAAGGAGTACAAATATTTTGTTTCTCTTCTTCAGTAGAATTGTCACACCCATGTAGTTTACTTCATGATTGAAATATTTCTGGCAAAACTATTGTACGTTGATGTCATACTTGATGTGCAAAGCACCAGGTGGAAAAATAGTCCTGCCTGTGCTGACACATTACAAATTGATAGAATTAAAGATGGTATCAGCTCCTGTTGACTGCTGCTCAGATCACACAACATCTCCAGCAGCAGATCACGACCAAAATGACTGCAGTGCTGAATTCCTGTAGTTGTCGATAACGAGGATAACGTTACACCTAAGTGGGCGTATTTACAGGTTTTTATACAGTGGTGTGAAAGACTGTTCCGACATAATGAAGAGTTTTTTTGTTTTTGTTTTTTATATAACTAAAGTGACAGAAATATTGAATATGTTCAAAAATGCCTTGCCCATACTGTCGGCTAAATGATTTTATATTAATCCAGTGAAGTCAAAATGTCATTATTCATTTAGTTGTGCTGAGCTTCTTTAAGCATATGGTCAACCCGATGCGCACAGTGACGTGTGTGCCACACACTACTTTACATCACTGAAGTAAAGTATCCATCCGTCCATTCTCTGTCCAGCTGATATCTTCACGTGGGTCGCATTTGTGTTGGATCCTATCCCAGCTCACCTTGGACAAGAGGAGGGGTACCCCCTGAACTGGCCGTGAGTCAATCACAGGGCATAGAAAAACAAGCACTCACAATTAAGGGTTGTCTATTAGCCTGTTTTTTTTCAGAATGGAAGGAGAGGAAACCAGAGTATTCTGAGAAACGGGCACAGGGAGAACATACAAACCCCACAAAGGAATTTGCCCTCTGTGCTGCCTCGTAGAAAACTAAATAAAATGAAAGTAAATAAATACATGATCAAAATTCTATTCATTATTTGTAAGTGTGTTTACTTTTATTTTATCTCTTGTGTAGCCTGCATTTAATAGCAGAAAATGACTTTAACAGTTATCGACCCAAGTCATCTTCTGATAAGATGCTTTTAGTTTGACTCAATTATTGTTCTTCGATACTCTTATCGAAGACTGGGTTTTTTTTTTGCTACAAAGTCTATGATGAGAATAAATGAAAAGGAAACCTTAGTTTCAGTTCCGGGCACTTTAAGGAGTTGAATTCAAAATCCAAGAAGTGTACTTGGGGGGCCTTGACACAAAGTCACAAAGCATTTTCCAGAGTTGTAACTTTTTGCCAACACAGACGGTTTCCAGACAGTAGCCTCATCACTCCATTCCCTTATGAGCACCAAACCTCCACGTTGCAACCACCTTTCCAAAATATTGAAGGCATTTTGTTCGGAGCTGAACTAATTTACTGAAGGTTTGGCTGACCTCGGTGTGTGTGTGTGTTAGTGAAAATGTTCATGGTTACTCGTAAAATCATTTGCTTCATAAATGCATTCAATCACTGCAAATTATCTTGATTGATGAATGTCTCTCGGAAATTCATCTTGAGCCGTACTAACTGGACAGACTGCTCCAATTATCCCCCATTGCTGCTCCACTCCCCATTGATTAATATTGACATGAGGTGTTTGATGCATGACCTGGGAATGCAAAGTCCAAATCTATGCCTTTCAGTGACTCTTCCGGTCTCACTGTATCTGTTTGGCAAGCTGCTGATGCCACTCTGTGACATTCTAAGCTCAATGGCCACTTCCGTCTGATGTTTTGTTTGAAGCCTCGCAATGTCGACGCACTCTTCATGAATTGTTAAGTGTTGTTTTGGTCTCGCAATTTCCAAAATGAATTGCACGATGAAGAGGACTGCTCAAATGCCAATTCTAATTTCACTCGGAAATATCGTGGCCCATTCATGAATCAAAAAACGTGTTGTGAATGTGAATGTTGAACAATATTCAACAGCAAATAGAAGTCAAATTCAATTAGAATCTAAAGCCTATTTTAGGTTCATCTTGAAATTTCACCCCGAAGCAATTCGATATGATAAGATAAAATAGGATTTTCCCTGTTAGATTGACATCGTGGCAACATTATAGTTGATCCAGCACACATTCACCATATTCATACCGGATAAAATAAAATCTATATTCCATGCAAAATGCTGGGTGCTAAAATAAGAAACTCTATCTTTTAACTGCAATATCTTTCTACATCGGAAAATGCATGGATGGATGTAGCTCATTTGACTCAGGGGTGCTGTACGGCAGGTCAGCTGTCTAACTGGTAATATTGTACTGTAATATAATTGACTGCATTTGTTTCCTCATACGTTGAAGAATTATTGGCACATTATTGTTGTATGATGTTACGAGAGGAAGTCTGAGGTCAAATGCTTCTTTTGGAATGAGTATACCGACTGGTGTATTATGCTTGTCTTTGTATATCCGTGTTATGTTTCTTTTTTCTCTGTTGTTCCCGATCAATGGCCCTTGAATGCGGTTCCACTACCTGCGGATAACACCGCTGTCTACTGAGTGTTTAAAAGATCAATGGTTGTCTCAATCCTTTTCATGACATCAAGCTTCAAAGAGTCAGCTATTGCCATAAAGGTCACTCTTTGGTTTGATGCCACATGTGTGGGCTATATTCGAGGTTTTCTCCACATCTTGTTCAATAGCTGACTTTCACATATGGCAACGGAGCCGATGTCAGAAAGGATCAAAGAAATGACAGTAGATGGAGGGTGTCTAAAGGCCCTTTCACACGATACTTAACACATTGATGAAGATGTATTGTATTGTATTGCAGTGTGCTATCATCCAATCCATTCAAGTTGACAAAGGGGCGGCCCGGTGGTCCAGTGGTTAGCGCATCGACCTCACAGTGCAGAGGTCGTGGGTTGGATCCCGGCTCCTCCCTTCCCTTGTGGAGTTTGCATGTTCTCCCCGTGCCCGCATGGGTTTTCTCCGCGTACTCCAGTTTCCTCCCACATTCTAAAAACATGCATGGCAGGCTGATTGAACGCTCTAAATTGTCCCTAGGTGTGAGTGTTTACGCAGATGGTTGTTCGTCTCTGTGTGCCCTGCGATTGGCTGGCAATGGGTTCAGGGTGTCCCCAGCCTACTGCTCGAAGACAGCTGGGAAAGGCTCCAGCACCCCTCGCAACCCTCGTGAGGATAAAGCGGATTAGAAAATGGATGGATGGATGGAAGTTGACAAAGGTAGACTCCGAAGGACTGCAGCGGTGTCAGAGAAGTGTTTGCTCGCTTTTGTGCTCATTGGGATCATGGAAAAGCTGGATGTTTGTTTTTTTTTCCATCTCCCTCTTGTCTCCTGCCACATTTTTGTTTTGTTTCTCTTCTAGGTTTGTACAGTTGTGTCGAGGGATAAAAGTAGGAGTCCTTGAGATCTGAAAATGCATCAAGTGCACACGGCACATACAGAGGGCACACGGACGATCTGATTCAGTATGGTGCTATTTTATACAGAAAGAAGGCTACTTTTAAGATGGGCCCCATGCACAAATAGAATGTCAGTAAAAGGGAGCCCAAGGCTAAAGAAATGTGGTTAAATTCAAGAGATTCCACCCTGCGGGACCATCCCTTTTTCTAACAGGGAGCGCCCAGGATGGAAAGTCAAACAAGAACTACGAAGAGAAGTGGGGAGATTAATACAAAATGAGGTAGAGCGGAGTGTAGACTTAACTGAAAGAAGTCGACTCAGAAAAGTGGCACTTTTCTCATTATGAAATGTTGAATTATTCACTGAAACTCCCATTTAATTTCACTCCACTGAAAATAAATGATGACTTTCGACATAACCTTTGTATTGAGCATTGCGCCAAATTGCACTTTTTACCATCAGTCTGGTTAGTGGATATTTTGTATTTTAGACTCGGCTAAACTACATTATGTGCTGCATCAGTTGGATAAGACCCCATTTGATTTCATTGTTTATCCATGATAAAAAAATTCTTACTCGGGCTAGGGCTATCGGTTTTATTCTATCGATAACCCCATTGAACACAAAAATTAAATACATATTGTAATACCCCTACATTCCAGTATATGCATTTGAAGTGCAGATAATTCTTTTTGTCCACGTTTCGGGCTAGGGCTATCGATATCGATTGGGCTATCAATCAAACATCAACTTAAAATTCTTCCAGCACCAGAATTCTCCTGGAATTGAATCATTTTCGGCATCATCAATCAGGCATGAGCAGGAGACGCTTTCTGTCATGGTGATAAGTACTCGATCTGACCTGAGAGCTTTAAGCTTGTCATAAAGGTTAGAAGCGCATTCCAGGTAATGTCATGAATCTGATTTCCAAAATATCTGTTCTTGTTTTTTTGAGTCATGTTTTGGTAAAAACATGCAAATTTCATCACTACCTCATTATCTTTGTTATTTTGCTCTCTTGAGTTCATAAACAAGCGTGTGATGCTGGCGCTTGTGTGAAGCAAGATCTTCCATTTCCTCCCCCGCAATGGTCCGTTGCCCAAAAAGCACCGTGCAATTATTGATGAGGTTCATTATCAATAATTCAGCCATACTCTGATTAGCCAAAAGGATTGATGATGGAGCTCTGCGCCGATTCCTCTCACGTCCACATCAATCCTTGACAAAGCCCGAGGCTTGCTGTCTCCCCTCCTGTTTTTATTATTTTGGCGTCTGTCTCATTCTCTCTGTTCTCCATTACCTTTCTTTCTATCACTTCTTTCTCCTCTTTACGTACTTCTGTACCTGCCCTTCTCTCCTTATTCATGCAATGTATCTACATTCCAGACATGCCTTTGTCCTTTGAAACACTTAGATCAACAGGTGGCAAATGTCACACTGCCTGCCAAGAATGTTTGTGTGTGTGTGCGTGTGTGAGTGTGTGTGTGTGTGTCAAAGAGAAAACTGGAGGGATGGAAGTGACTAATGTTAGCGTTCCAATGAATCTTGGGAGTTTCTTTTTTTTTTTTTTCCAGAAATGTGCGAATTGATAGGCCACCTGACCAACCTCACAAACCTCATAAGGACAGCTGAGTGGAGGAATAAGATGTGAGCGTGTGGATCGGGGCCCAGACGAATTCTAGTTGTGTTGCCCCCTCTTGCTGTTCACAAGGCAACACAAAGACTCACAGCAGTAGAGAAAGGGGCAAGGAAATCTTGCCAGAATAGAAAATACAGATTTTAGCAAGGATCATGCAAATTGACACACATGATTTGCTTTTGCGGGCCACATAAAATGATGTGGCGGGCCGGATGTGGCCCACGGGCCTTGGGTTTGACACCAGTGATTTCGATTCATGAAAGGGGTCATGTCATCTTTTGTAACGATTCATTTTGATTATGTTACAATATTTTTGGATTTGGTCTGACCGACTTTGATCAATTGAGCTTTGACTCCATGAAAATAATTTTAGATGTATGTGCACCTCTGGTCTATTTCATTCTACTGCCCCTGTTCGTTTCAGACAGAACTATGCAGTGGTTTCAAGAAAGTATTGTCATGAAATTGCAGAAATCACCATGTGTTCTCGTAGCGATTATTGGGAGCACATGAAATCACACAGGCTGAATATACGACATGCCAGCCGCCACTGCTGGTCGTACAAATTTAGGAACTGTTCAGTGATATGAGAAGGTAGGAACAATTGTTATATTACCTCTGCCAAGCATTGGCCTTTCTTTTTGTCCATCTGTCACTTCATCTGTCAGCTCGATCATTTTAAAACTCAGGGGGGCTCATATTTGTAGGGGGTGTAACATGGCATAAAACTGCACTCGGTGCAGTGAAGTTCGCTTGCTGTGCAGTGTCGAAGCCGCTTTGTGAAACCAACCCCTTCAAAGTTCTCTCTTCATCCAAATGTCGGTACACGTACACAGTGGTTCCATCTTAACCTTTTAGCTTTTAGAACCGTCTTTTCTTCCTTTGTATGAGTGTTTGATGTCGAGTCGTGCTGATGGTGTGTATTTGTTTAGATTTTTACTCACCTGTTATTCATGTTTGCCGCTCCGTTTGTGCGCTTGTGTTCATTGCCAAGTGCATTAACCTGTCAAAGTGAAAAGCCAGCTCATATCTTACGTCTAACGGCAAGATAAGAAAACCACTCCGCTTTTGATTTGAGGCGAGAAAAGTGGTTTAGCACCCCTCTTTGATATATCTTACCTCCTCCTCCTACCCCATATTTGTCAATTTCATTTTTATCCGGGTTGGTCTGACAGCAGGACTAGTGCCCGACTTACCTGTGGTTGGTGCTTCATTTGGACTTTTATTTGTTTGCCAACAAAACAGCGGGAACAGAATATTGCCGTATGCCGTTCTGCTGCAGTCGAAGAATTGCAAAAGCAGGGATTTATGTCAAGAATACTTTCTCAATATTGCATTTCGTTCATTTAGGATCTTATGACAGATAAACACATTGTTTAATTTATGCTTCTCTTATCGCGAATTAATTACAGTGATCAAAACAGTACTGGATGGACAAGAATTTTTTTGCTTGATTACACTTAAGAAAAGAGAAATGAGCTCCAGGACATTGCTCATTGTTCGAAAAAAACCATTCATGCCTAATTTATTAAAAATTAACTCGCAGGCAGGAGGCCGAGAGGAAGACCAAAGAGGATGTTTGTGGATGTAGTGAAAGAGGACATGAAGGTAGCTGGTGTGAAAGAAGAAGATGCACAGAAAAGGGTTACATGGAGGCAACTGATTGGCTGTGGCGACCCCTGAGGGCAAAAGCCAAAAGGAAAAGCAAGAAGAAGAAGGAGAAGATCAAAGCAAGAACAAAATTCATTGTTTTAATTTGGAAGGGCGGAACAAATCAAAATATTGTCTTAATTACAAAACAATTTTTATGCTTTCAAAGTTTGTTGTCATCAGTGTCAATATTATTTATATATCTGAGGTGCACTGAAACGTGAGCTGTGATTTAAGCATTAAAAGCAACAGGGATGCCTGCTCT
>NW_017805820.1:231984-249101 GCF_001891065.2 Hippocampus comes
CACCCAATTCTAAGTGATAGTCTGCCAGTCTGCCAACCGGCTCTGTTTCGCCATCGCTGCTTTTCATAAATGAAGTGCTTTGTAGAAATCATCAATCATGTCTCTTCCTTTGTGAGTGGGAGCACACTAATTAGTTTTCGTTTTCAAAATGCTGCAGAATGCGTTGACAGGCTAAAAACAAGCTTCAGTGTGGAGTCTATACATACTACATGTACTATACTGTATCATAATTACAGTCCACTAATAGGTTTTTACCTGGTTAAAAATGCTTGCTCCTGTCAAGTTTTGAAAAAGCATTAACATGACCACGTTTGGACATGCAGTGGTACCTCTACTTACGAAATTAATTGGTTCTGGAAGAAATTTCTTAACTATAGTGAGCGATCGCCCGACTGGTGAACACTTTTTCTGTATGATTCACATTTACGTAAAACTATCAGAACACCTCATGGCTCGAGGGACGAATGAGGAGGACGTTGCATCGACACATATCGATCTATCGAAACAAACTGTAGAGGTCCCTCTTAGCCAATGGGATGCCAGGAAGATGGTAATAGCCATTGGCAGAGCAGCTCGAAGTATGTTGCATTCAGGAAACTCGGAGCTGCGACTGGCAGTCTTTTTACCTTTCATATCTTGAAATTTCTTTTGTAACAACAGGCAATATTTTCCTGTTGAGGCATTTCGTAACTTGAAAATTTCGTATGAAGAGACGTTCGTAAATAGAGGTACCACTGTGCAGGGTTTTCGCCCAGCAGCAAGGATATGTGCCGTGTGATTGCCTTGTGACCAGTCAGGGACGTACCCGGCCTCTCGCAAAAAAATCAAATGGGATCAGCTCCAGCTCACCTGGGACCCTCAGGAGGATTACGAATACTGTATACAGAATGGATGGATTCATAATTTACAGTGGTGCCTTGTTGCATTAAACACAGATAAAACAGAGTTATGGTGGGAAATGGACTCACTCTAGAATGTAAATTTGTCTCTTTTAATTATCTGTGCATTTACCTTAAATGTAAATGGTTGTAAATGATACAAATTGCGCCTTTAATTAATGATTCTGGAGGCTGTAACCCTAATTACCTAAAACCCTCAGTCAGTATTTCCTGGCCAACTTAATAACTCCCCCTTTTGTGTCGTGCCTGGGAATAGTGGCCATTTGATTGGTTTGGAATGGCTTTCGTGTCACCAGCGTGGTTAATTGCTGCTCTGAAATCATTTTAATAAGAACAAATACCCTCGGGTAGTATCTCTATCTGTCTGCAGATATATTGAGGGGAAAGAGATTGGGACTCTCCAATTAATGAGGTATACAGTGACCCCTCTATCTAATTACCGTCCCTGATTACATGTTACAATTATAGAATTCCAGGGCTACCAAAAGGCTGTTCACAAATTAACATGGCAAAAAGAGAAAACGAAAGAGATTGAGAACGCTCAATTCACTTCCTTTGGTGTTCTTGCCAAACCTTCTATCACTTTAATGAACAGATAATCCATGCTTGATAAATACATTCAAGATTCGTCTGGCAACTTCGGATACACATTAGTTTTTGTAACTAACGACCAATCAATTGCCGGTTTGCGAGACAGACTTTTTACAGCCCGACCGGGAAAGACTGAGCAGGTGTGTACGTAGCCATGGAATGCAGGATTTGAAAGTGAATTATTTTGATCCGATCTAATAAGTGTGTTTCAATTCAAAAGTTGATTTTTAGTGACATTCTGATGATCTGCGGCATGTTTTGAAACCTGAAACCTGAAAGTGAACTCATCCCCGGCTAGCTTATGAAAAGATCCTGAGCTCAGTGGAAATGTCCTCCAAAGTTCAATATGAAGCTGTAGAAGAGGGAGCTTATGGTTCATTTCCTGTTTATTAGTCGTACCGTTTGGCCGACTGGATGGAGGGCAGCGCGGAATCTGAAGTAAATGGACAGACTGGCAGGAACAGTCTGACAAAGTATAAATCTCAGCTAGACATGAAAAAAAAAATCCATCTGTGTGTATTTGTTCATTGAGAGACGACTCCAACCGCAGATGTGCGCTCCATAAAAGATTGCAATACCACAGCAATGCATTTCCTCGGGGGAATCAGAAACATTTTAAGATACATTCAATATATCATGGTTTTGAGAAGTGTTATTTCCACTTGCAATTTGGTCCGGATTTGGCCTTGGCAGAGGGCTGCATAAACAAGTATTCAATTCCTTGCATCTTTTAACAACTTTTCTACAATGCCGATACAATTTAATTAAAAAAAAAAAAGACTATTCATACTATATTTAAGGACATTTTCACTGAAAAACTCGCTTTATCCTACAATGCCGATACAATTTCATTAAAAAAAAAAAAAAAAAAAACTATTCCTACTGTATTTAAGGACATTTTCACTGAAAAACTCGCTTTATGTGTTTTTTATTGAACAAGAAAAGGATAGTCTCTTGCATTTTCAATTTTATCAATTTGTTTTGTGGAGGTCTGTAAAAACAACCGACTCTCAAAACACCCCTCTCTGCTCAAAAGTACGGCCCCACCACCACCCTTGTCCGTATGTTTGGTGGAAGTCAAGAGAGAAACCGTTTCTAGTTTCCCAGTTCAACTTCTGAAAGTATCAGAATGATTAGTCTCTCCATGGCTCACTTATGAGTGCGCGAGGAAAGCTTCCATCCAGTTTCTCTCAAGCCAGATCTGTTTCTTTGATAAGACACCAAGATATCAACACATTGCTTTCCAGAGGCTTTTTGGTATGACAGCGGTTATTGAAAAATAGAAATTTCAAGGACAAATACAAGGACATAAAGACAGGCAGCAAATGAAATATTTGGACTGAGCCACACCCTGAATTGAAGCAAAGACTGAACCCAGCATTGAATTGTGACTGAGGGAGTTTTTAACAGTGCATCTGGGAAACTTTTGTATCGGATTTATGATTAGAAAATCATTCAAATTGTTGGAGTGACTTCAGTTATTTGTCAAGTTAATACATTCTGCATCAACAATGAAAGTGTCTTTTAGCATTTTTGTAGGGCTCGATGAGAGCGACGTGCAGGACAGGAACCCGTTTCCTTTCAGTCACGCTCCAGAGCTTCCCGGAGATTGATCAGTATCAGTCATCCACCTGACAGCTACAGGATTGAATCTCATTCAGTGAGCTTGGCAATTTGGGACTGGGTGAACAACAACAGACAAAGTGAGGAGAGAGGGAAGAGATTGGGAAACGGTGACCGAAAGAATGGAGAGAAGCAAGGATCGTTGATAACACATCCAAGAATTGCATCGGTCTGCTTGCTGCAGTAAAGAAATACACAAACAAACTGAGTTTATCTGTAAAAACTAACCTCACATTTAGGAATTTATGGCTTGTTCAGTTTTGCCCGAGTTCGATGCCCCACTGCGTTCCTCTTTGCCTTTACATACTGCCTGCTAACGTGAACATAAGACAGGGGTACTCAAAGCCATTTTGCGGACCATTTCTGGGTTGGGTTGATCACTTCTTGTTAGCATATAAACATTACACCGGACGTGCTAACCAGTGCCGCCAAGTCTAAACATGGTATTCAAATTAATGTTGCATTTGTGGAAGATGAATTAAGTGACAAAATCCACCCGTTCTTGTCCATCTCAGGTGGCAGCCATTTTGACACTTGCTGTCCACGGATCATAGTCGCTCAGGGTTCGGGTAGCGGCCAATCACGACTCACCTGTTTTCTGATTTTGGTCATGTGACGTTCACAAGATTTGATCTGGGCCCTGAGTAACCGTGATGTCATTTTGTACTTGTCTTCCACTTGAAGCAGGCCCATATTTCACACGGAGTTAGTCAGTTTGTGAATGAAGTCAGACAAGCGCAACATTAATTCAGTCGTCATGCTTTTTTGGTAATGTGCCATGAGATTTTTGTTTGGGGAAATAAAATGCTCAATAAAATGCTGACTAAAGGAGGTCAAAATGTATATTCTTGCAAATACATTTTGAATGTCTGTTCCGAATGTGCTAAAGTTATCCAATGAACATAACATCCCGATTGTATGGACATGCAATGAAGGAAAGATGTCAGAGCGAGGGAGATACACAATGAGGATCTTGGATAATTGGGTGTTCAGTGCCTGGCTCAAGGTCACATCCACAGTGCCAAGGAAGAGAACAAGCAGCCCTCTGAGAACAATTCTGATTTCCATTCGGCCATTTATTGTTCTTCAAGCTACAATAAGTCCTTACAAATGGAACTGCTGGTAATGTCCCCATAAATACAATGGGATGTTGAATGAACTGTTTCTGGTCAATGAGCAACAAATTCAATGAAGTGTTTTACGCCATTCATTTAAATAACGACAGCAAATAAACCACAAATCTCAATGAAATTAAATGCAGTTGAATACGTATATTTCATACTGAGACTTTAATAATCCCTTTGGCGAATAAACTTCTTCATGGTGCAACGTATGATCCCATTCCCACGCACGCATCATTTGATCCACTGCACAACATGGGGAAAAAAAAGGAGAGATATCAGGTGACTGGTAAGGCGGTCCAGAGCAGTGTGAGGGTTTGATGCCTTGCTCAAGAGCAGGTGGACAGCGCAAAGAAAGTAAACATCAAGAACCGACTTGAACGAGTCATTCCTATTTTATTTTTGATCTGCTCAGCAGCACAATTGCTCTTTACCAGTCTCCTCTCCTCGTCCCGCCAAAGCCTCCCACCTCCCAACCACGATGAAACTCAACAAAAGTCAACATATGGGGACTATATAGCAGAACGAGGTAATCAATGCACTGCACGATGCCTGTTAAGCCCCTCGTATCCTATTCTCATGCATTACTGGCCCTTCTCCTTCATTACCTATTCAACCTCTCTGGTTCGCCGCATGGCTAATCCTTTCTTAAGCTTGCCATTCTTCTTTCACTATCCACACCATTTTAGTTTTCTATCTATTCCACCAATCTTACACTACTATTCCACCGCAAAACCCAATTTTACTTAACTAACTCCCACAGCTGTAGCTCTACAGTGCGCCTTTGACGGACTATGATTACAACTGAAGCAATTCCAAACGTGGCCTGATCAATACCAATTTGTTGCCCTCATTTCGGCCAGTGGGCATGATGGCTCAGGAAAGGGATGCCAAGTAGTACTCACATCTGTCTTGAGATTACCATCGTGTGTGTGTGTGTGTGTGTGTGTGTGTGTGTGTGTGTGTGTGTGTGTGTGTGTGTGTGTGTGTGTGTGTGTGTAACTGCAGCAACATGTAACTATTGATTGGACCATTACCTCACAACTGAATCCAACCCAAACCACAAAACAAAGCATTTTTTTCAGCAAATAAAAGTGAACAGGCTCCGAAATAAATCCAAGAAGTTGGCCTCGGTCATCAGCAGACATCTGGACAGGGTTAGCGTAGGTGGGGATGGCGGTTTGTTAAAATGTGTCACAAAGCCAGTCCGGGGTGTTCACAGTCAGTGTCAGCTGGGATAGGCTCCGGCCCACAATCTTAAAGCGAATACAGTATGATTATTGTAAGTGACAAGTCGTGATTAAAGTCCCACGTTTGTGGAAGCTGAGCGCAAATGCATAACACTGAACTGTTGAAGGGCAGAAAGCAGTTTCATATCTTAAAGAGAGTCAAGATCCCATGTCTGTGTCTGGCTGTGTCTAAGACGTAATTGATAACACAAGCAGGTGGCTGGGTCGGCAGGAGAGGATGGCTGGAGATTTGTACAGATCGTGACCATCTGACAGAAGCTGGCAACAGAAGAGTCTTCTTTTAGCACGAGTGAGTACTTTATTTCAGGCATGTGGAGAATCCAAATAAGTTGCACAGAGAAATACGTCACTTTTTTTTTTTTTTTTTTTTTAACCAAATTAACTAGCTCGAAGTTTTCAGAGTGCATGTTGCTCATGAATTAACTCACCAGCCCATTGCTGGAGCACGATTATGGTATGGCCATAATACCTCCTCTAGTTTGCAGGAATTCTTTGAGAAAAATATGGAGTAAAGAACTCTGCCTTCACCTCCCTGCAATCATCGAACTTTTCAGACACACCCTGTTAAGTAATTTGTTTTTGAAAAAAAAAAAAAAAAGAAAAATGTGTTGTTTATACCAGAGCTACACATCTACGGCATAATTGCCGTGCAATGTGTTTGAGCATGAGTTTTGACTCTTTATTTTCATCGAGAAAGAGGTTTCCACATGGCCGCCCCATGTTTGAAAGGAAGTTCTGGAAAGTGACATTTCACACTGTGTTCACAATCTGCTCCACAAAGACGTGTCATGTGATCATGTGATGTTTTTATCACAGACTTATGCGCACACTCTTACATGATCACACCACACAATGCACAAGACTATCATCAACTCCTTGTCGTCAGCTGTCCCTCAACCCCACTTTTCTTCCTCCAGTGATCGCCCAGGTGTTCTGAAGAAGTGCAGCGCTCCTTAAAATGCTGCCTCCCAGTGTGTTACGTCTGCCTCCGTAGCCTCTGCATTCTCACATTTGCACATATTGCTCCTCTTCATTTGGCTGTCGCGGAGCTTGTTCCAATCCCAGACTGTGTTCCCCTCCCTTGTAGTCTGGGACTTGTTTTTTTTTTTTCCCCCCTTTGCCCTTCCCCAAGTTTTTTGTTTTCATTTAAGAAAATCGGTGCACCCTTTTGGTGACCCGCAAGCCTCCTCTATTCTGTCTTCCTGTATTGGTCATTTTTAAATCTCTTGAGCGGCTTATTTGGTCTTTTGTAAACGTTATAGCAAATAAAATTGGGCCCTGTTCAGTGTTGCCTGTGAATTGTGAATAATTCATTTCATGATTTATTCATGTATTCATTACGCGTCTTTTTTTTATTGTAATAGCAGAAAGCGGATTACAATGGCAAGAATGCTAAAATTGAAATGTGACACTCTCAGCCATCACTCAAGTGAGATCGCATCTTTCGAGGAGTTGCTGATCAGCCACCTTTGACTCGCCATTGCTTTGATAATTAGATTTATTCAAATCAATACTGTTTTATTATGTGTCATAGATTTTAGGATGTACAAGACCTTCCCTCTCACCCCAAGTAGAAGGCTCGTCAGTTTATGTCATAAAATGCCAAAGATGAAAATGAGTATCGTTATTACAGGAACATCCCTCTTCAGCAGTGATAGACAAGTATCTTAATTTTTCACGAATTACACGTAATTTATTACACGATTTGCTGATATCCACGCTGAAAAGTTCATTTATTCATTAAGCGCTGTAGATAGCAGATAGATTGAAATTTCTTGTGTTCAAACACATAGTTTCCCGGGCCACATAAAATGATGTGGCGGGCCAGATCTGGCCCCCGGGCCTTGAGTTTAACACCTGTGTATTAAGTGTATCAAAGAACACTTAACTGAACATAACTGTACATCTTGAAATTACACACAGGCTGGGGAGTCTCGGAATACAAGTAACGGCGTGACATTTCATAAAAATATGGGTTATTTTAAAAAATGACTGTAATTCTAAGTGACTTTAAAATATTCTTTTCATTACTGTTGGTGTTATTAGCATTGTCTTGAACACTTGTCATATACATTGCTGCATCGGCTGAGCCCACATTTTCATTTCAGTCGTGCCACTACCATATGGTGCTTCTTGAGATGAAATTGCAACATCTTTCTACGCAGTCCCGCCCCTCCCCCCGACACACACAGAGGCAATAATAACACACACCTTACAATAGTGGTCTCTGCAGGTTCGAGGAATCCACGCTGTTCATCAGTGCTCACAATCTGTTGCTGGTTCAGGCCTCCCACCCGACTGTTCAGTTCAGACTACAGACCTGAACACGAGTGTCACAAAAAGCACGTCAGACAAATGCAATGCGTTTCGATAGAAGTTCGAAACATCATATAATTACATGTTCTTTTCACACGAAAGCCTTAGCATAATGCATCACACCAAAGCATGTCATGTCTCGTTGGCTACAAGAATTAAACATTTGTTGGCTACTAAAAACAACACAGCCCTGATGAACCTGAAATTGAGATAATCAGCATTTTATGGGCCAGATGTGGCCGAGTGGTTAAGATTGACACCTGCGACAGTGGGGTCCACGGTTCAAGACCTTCCACTCCCAACAACACATGACAGTGGTGCATCAGGATTCACTCACGCATCCGAGCATGACACGTGAATGTCAATGTCACACCTTCCTTCAATCTGTTAGATGTTCAGATGCTGTTGTTGTTGGCTATGTCATCCCAGTAGAGTAGAAAAAAAGTGATTGACGTCCTCCAAAGTAGGAATTTGGAGCGAGGAATCTGATCATACAGAATCATACATAATAATTCTGTATTAGGCATCACTTCAAAAACTGCACTATTTTCTCAAGCAGGACAAAAATAAATCGAAATGATATCAATATAAATCATTGTTAAGGATGTATTGACAGTGGAAGTGGTTGCATGGCCAATTTGTTTTTCAATTCAAACAAAGGGGACTTTGCTTTTGATTGTTCTGAGCCAGTGACAACTACCGCGACAGCGCCGATTTCCTTTCAATGAAAATTTGACATTTTCGAGCATTCTAAATTAGCAATCAAACAAAATTTTGAAATGGTGATGTGAGTCGTAATAGGTGCTGGCAAGATTATACGAACTCGTACAAACAGTGTTGGGAACCAAAGCGAGATGGTGTTTTTTTTGTTTTGTTTTGTTTTTTTCCTGAAAAGTATGGATAAAAGCAGTGGGTAGTGGCTTGTTAAAAGGATTAGACCCAACTGTGACAAAATAATACAGCACACATATCCATAAGAAATACTTCACAGTTTTTGCTAAACAGGCCGTAGATGAGCACGACTTCATTTTATTCTCAGAGAATACAAAACAGTAATATTTTCAGTGCTTTTACACCGTGTATGTCTCTGAACACCAGAAATGGATGATTTCCATTTTGTGTCATCATCCTTTTTATACCCTTGATCTCCTTGTTTCCTCGCCTCATACATTACACAGCTATGTGGTTTTTATGTTTGTCCCCATGGCCACAAGCATAGATTTATCATTCTTTCGTCAAGCAGCATACTCCAAGTCCTATTAGACAAAAGCGCGGCTTCCTATACCCCCCCCCCCCATCTCACTAGGCACAACCAAGTTGCAGCACATGGTCTCATGTAAATCCCCATGAGGTTACAATAGTACTATACACCCCCACTCCATCAACCTTACGTCATAATATTATTGACCACATGAGAGACAAGAGGTGCTCGGTAATTATCTGCATGCATCATAAGCATGACTATTGCACAGGCCAGGGGAGAGCCGCTCGCTCTGCGGAGATAATGAACGAACAAATGAAAGGCAGAAATGTAAAGCCAAGATTGAGACGCAAAGCAGAAAGTTAAACACGACTACAATGGAACACTGGAAGGAATACAAAGGGAGATGTGGTCGTTGTTCAAAACAACAGATGGATGGATCATGGGAATGAGTCACATTGGCCAGTGGACAGAAGCATCAGAGCCATGATTAGGGTGGATATTGATAGCAAAGGCAAGCCAACTGCGTCGTACTTCTTCGGCCACTGACAGGTGCATACAATAACACGGGGACAAGGCAAAAGACAAAACGAGTCGCAGTGAGGCAGATGGATGGGCGGGCGGATACAACGATTCACAAGCCGACGAGATGCCAGCCAGCCAGACAGGCAGAGGGAGGGAAGTATTACAGAGTCAGGACGTACACGGTGCATCACGGGCAGTAAAGCAGCGTTTGCTGTCATGTCCATAAGTCACACTCCCCTGAGTTTTTTCCTCTCAAATGAAAATCGGACAATGTTTGTTCCCCTTCTGAGGTGTCAGAGGAGAGGGGAAAAAAATCCTCACATCCGTCTTTAAATAGCATCTGGTTCTATCACAGAAAAAAAAAAATGAAGGTGTAATACATCACTTTTATAACAGGATGGGGCCAAGATTGGGAGAATTACAAGACTACTTTTTATTTATTCAACAATTAGTTTTTCCATACTGCTTCGAGATGTTTGTTTTATAAGGTCAATGGTGAAGCTTGTTTGAATATAGCTCTCCCTCTCGGCAGTAGCTGAGCCTTCTGGCCGTGTGAAATTTTACATTCAGCCATTTTTCCAACCACCAAGCCCCGGAACTTTTCGTTCCTGGTAAAACAAAGGACCAGGCGATTTCCATTTCCGCTGCATCTCATAGTTGAGGGTAGTTTACACAAATCAGACAGATGATGTAAAGTGTTCGATTTTTGCTAGTAATCAGACGCTAAGAATACATCAGGAACGGGAAGACTCAGGAGGCAGGCACGGTTGTCTTTCTTGCAAGAGAGAGTGCGCTAAAACATGTCTCGGTTCACACTCTCGGAGCAGCTCTCCAGCTGGCTCTACCGTTACAGGTTCTGGGGCAACTCTGAAGAGACCGCATTTGTCTCCTTGCATTTATTGAAAGGATGTCCTTATTTCATGCCTTCCTTTTTTCTTGCATCCGAGTTTCCTCGCTTCCGTTTTTATCCTTGCTTCTTAGTTTCATTGCATCCTTGCTTCCTTGTTTCCCTGCTTCCTAGTTTTCTTGCTTCATTCCTTTCTTGAGCTCAAGTTTCCTTGCCTCCTACTTTCCTTGGTTCCTTGTTTCCTTCACATCCTAGTTTCCCTTTTTCCTTTCTTCCTAGTTTCATTGTGTCATTGCCTTCCTTGTTTTCCTTCTTCCCAGTTTCCTCGTTTCCACGCTTCCTTACTTCTTAGTTTCCTTGGGCCCTTGTTTCCTTCTTTCCTTGCTTCCTATTTTTTTTTTGTTTAATTGAATCTTTTATTGAATTAAAGGTTGATACCTTCAAATTGTTACGTTTTTTTGCATCATAGTTGAAGGCTAGGGTCATTAAAAGTAAAGCCATGTTGGCCAAGTTGAATAGCAAATACTCTTAAAACATAATTGTGGAAATTTGAAAACACTCATAGAAGCTGCTGGTCATTGCAGCCGGCAGCCTCATCCATCTTCTCAATGCTTCTTATTATTTGGTCTCAGTGTTGCTCACCCTGTAGATTTCACGGGTCTCTGCTTCTTATCAAGATCAATCCCATTCAACTTGATACAAGCTGAGCCTTTTTATTACCTCAATGAATTTGGGTGGCTAACGAGCAGGAAAAAAAAAAAAATAACGAAGCTAAGGCACGTGTGGTCGGCAGAGACCCGATGCAGCTGCAAACGTGACAAAATAAACCAGAGGAAGTGCTCCCCTATGCTCTCCTTTTGCTATTCATAAAACGGTCATGGCTGCATGCAAGCTTATCACCAGACGACATCATATTACTTTCAGAATTCATACGTTTTGGGACATTTTTATTCGGTGGTTCTGTGAAAATTTTCTGTTTTAAAATCTAGACCTCTGTTCAATAATGTTTGAGAAATGCTGCACTAAAGAGAGGAAAATATTCATCAAATTGTGTTTTCTACATGTAAATGTTTCTCTTATTTGTAAATACTCCCTCCGCTTTGCATAAAATCTATAACATTTCCCACTTTAGCATCCTGGTTGAGTTCAAAGGACTTTCGAGGCCAAAACGTTTGACATTTGTGTACTTTTTGTGCTGCTGGCCAGATTTCGTTCTGCGTCAAGTAGGTTTGACTGTTGCTTTGGCTTGTCTACTTTGATGGGGAGCGAAACACATCACAGGTGAGAAAAAGTTCAACCTGTCACCGAGTCGTTGAGCAGAAGTCGAACTTGTTTTCACATGTGTTTATTTGCCACATTTCTCTTTCTCGCTCTTCTATCTTTCATTCAATTTGTATCGCCCTCTCACATTTTCTTACACAAATGGACAACACACACACGCATATACATACACATAGCGCGAGTTAATAACATTCACAGACTGTGTGATTCAGACACCAGACAGTTTTCTATGCCTCAAGTTCAACTTCAACTCAAAATTCAACAACTTCAACATCTGAGAAATGTATTTGACTTATGGCACAGAGGCCTGTGTGTGTGTGTGCATGTTAACCTGCGGAAGGAAGTTCGCGCATTTCAAAAGCAGCATGCTTTTATGTCATTCATGTTCAACTGAAATAAGCGAAGAACACAAGATTAATGCATTCAAGTTTTTAAAAAATATATTTTAAGTAGAAGAACTAGAACAGGAGGAACTCTGAGGGAAGAACATTTGTTTTAAAAAACATATCCAACATATGTGGCAAAGTAGGTGTCTAAAATATTAGTTCCCCACCACTACAACCGTAGGTCAACTGTCAAAACCTCTGACAATGTCAGTCAAAACGGTTCGTCTTTTTTTTTTCATAAACTAAAGGCAGAAGTTCGAATACATCTCGTGTATTAAGTTGGCTGCATGAAATGAGATGACTGTGTGTGTGTGTGTGTGTGTGTGTGTGTGTGTGCGTGCGTGCGTGCGTGCGTGCGTGCGTGCGTGCGTGCGCGCGCAACGCGCGTGTATATTGAAACATTCAAATTCATTGCAACTGCTCATTGAAACAGCACATAACCTGCCTGTCTTAACAAAGGCACCGAGCAGCAATCCTGAGTATAAACGGAAGACTCCATTAATTAGAACTGCAAAATTGTCACGCTCGTCCTGACACAGGAGGTCAGAGCAGAGTGAAGTGTTTCGTTCATAAAGATGGCAAGGAAATTTCGTCTTGGTCAAGGACTCTTCAGGAGAATTGTTGTTGTTTGGCTTTGACAAGGTCCTCTAGAATTATGCTATGAGGGAACACTTGTGATTTGTGAGTTGGATCTGGGGCATAACGAAATACATACAACAGTATTACATAATCAGGATGCAAAACAAAATTGGAATGTATTCATTTACACTTACAGGGGGGGGGGACCCCCACTCAATGGGAAACTGAAATTGTTTCACATGATTACGATTGTAAAATATAACAATGCACTTTAAGTGCATACATGACACTGATGTTAATGTACCACTACACTATTGGTGCTACTTGGAAAAAAATGCCTGGGAAAACTGTTTCACAAGTCAAACTAATCCAAGGTTGACAGGCATCCCGGAACAGATTGAATTTGACATTCCCGGTTCTGCAATGCATTACTTTAAATGTGATGCATTTAAGATTTCATTGCATTAAGATGCATTTAAGTGCATGTGCAGTAACCAGCGTGGCTTAGGTGGTCAAGTGTTCCTCCCCGAAACTGAAGGTGGTGGGTTTGATTCTGAAACAAATCTGAACATGTCAAAGTGCCCTTGAGCATGATACTCAACCTGCAGTTGATCCTGCTTAGTCATCATCACATGAATGAGGAGAAGGTGTTAAGGTGCTCTGTGTACTGTACCATGAAGGTATAAGAGCAACCCAAGTGAAAGCCCATTGACCATTTTTCTTTGAACTACGACATTAGTTGATGTGACAGACAGTGCAGAGCAGTACACAAAAAGGAAGTCGAAACACGACATTAGTTGACGTGACAGTGCAGAGCAGTACACAAAAAGGAAGTCGAAAAAAAATTGTCAACAGACAGCGCTAGCATGTCTAAACAAATGCAGCCTTGCAAAGAAACCAGAAAGGTTGTCCAGTATGTAAAAAGCAAGTATGTATAATGCAAACTCTCTGCTTTTTCCAGGATAATCCGATTTTGCAAAGATGGCTGGATATGTGTGTGACCGTGTCCTGAGCAGCAGATCTTTACAGCTGGACGTAGATGAAGCAGTGCAAATCACAACTTAACTATGTATGGTAGCTCCTATGGGAGTCCATGTTTAATTTTGTATACCTGCAGAGAGTGTCATAACATATTCACATCACACAGCTCAACAAGCTCACTGGGTCAGTATAAAGCAGCTTGTGAATTTCTACACAGTTGCACATATGCATGCGTCTATAGTACATGTGGAGACTCAGCCTTCATGAGGTTGCAATGCTGGAATACTCACCAAAAAAAAAAAAAAAACATAAGGCACAACGGGCCCTATTTTGGTGGACTGGCACCCGTGCACTCAGCGTAAAAACAGTGTAACTTCAATTTGGTAGGTATGCTATGCCTCACTGGACATTTCAGCCTCGGCCCCCAGCGCATCTGCAAATTTGGCCACAAAAATTTGACTACATTTTAGACTTCACAAAAGCAGAATGATTTTGCAGCGCAGGTGGTCAATGCGATTTTGGTGTATTTAATTGAGGCGCAGGATGACCGATTTGGCGCTCCACCGATGTGTGTGCGACATGTCACCGTATTTTATTCATAAATATGACACCAGTGTTGGACATTTCCTCTGAATAATTGTAGATGCATTGCAAATTTCCCCAGTGTGGGACAAATAAAGGTTATCTTATCTTAGATATCAATTCAATGAACAAATTATAATCATTATAATCTAAAAAAAAACCCGCAAGTCAGACACAGTGTTTCTATGCCCTAATTTTGATGCAAATGAGGGACATCGCACAGAATGGATGGGGACAATCCAGTTTGATCCCACAACAGCGCACAAATGTGCAAAAGCCCCTTCACGCCAAATTCTACCGGTGCAAAGTGGAGCAAAATAGCAAAAGAAAGAACACTCCACCCATGAGCGCTGTTGGACTTGCGCCCAAAGCATGCGTAATAGGTTGAATCGAAGACTCAGAATTGCAGTTCGGTGTGAATGTGAGTGTGAATTGCTGTTTGTCTATATTTATCCTGTGACTGGATGGTGACGAGTCCCAGGCATACTCAGGCCCAGTTGCCCAAGTCAACCGGGATAAACTCCAGCTCATCCACCACCCTAATGTGGACAATCTTTAAAGAGAATAAATGGATGAATGTTTTGCAACAAAGGAGATCCAAATGTCAATGAATACTTTTGACAGTTGAACACAGTTAAGGATGAGGCCGTGCTTGCCTTGCACAAAGCACGTTTGAAGCATTTAACACATCACTGAGAGATTCTCACATATGTTTTGTATAATTCATGAGCTGGCACTCGCCCACACAGAATATACAGCATGTGTTTTGGCACGCAGAAGCATATACGTTCCATGGTACAATACATTCCATACGTGGACCTACATAAAACGGATTGAGGTCAGTCTATTGTTAATGATTGCTGGAAGATGTTTTGATCACACCCTGTCATTGAATCTCGAACATTAAGATGGCATTAAGATTGATGCTAATTTCACAGACATAGGCAGCAAATATATATATGTATTTTTTTTAATAAAAAAAGGTAATTGCCCCTTTATTTGGCATATTTATATCAGAGCCAAAATGTATTGTGGCACCAATGACCTCTGCCCCACCACAAAGTATTGTGGAAGCAGGTTGAGTAGATTTAACTGTGATCAAAACTAAAAAAAACTAAATCTTGACAGTGGTAATGGACAAAATCGTTTCCAAAGAATGCACTCGTAGCCCAAGCAAACCACATTTAGGTGTCAGTGGATGATCGAGAATCTTATTGTTTCTTGCTATAACAAAAGATACAGACATATCATCAAAACCAGGATGTTTCCAAAGTGCGACATTGTACTTCCACACACTTCGACACACACAACCCAAAGTAGAAAAAAACAAAACAAAACATTAAACTCACTTGAGGTCTCTCAGGCACATTATTAAATTAGTCAGGGAAACATACGCCCAGTGCCTCAAAGACTAGAGGCTTTCTCTTTTCACCTAATCCCAACAAACCGGCTTCCTTCTTTGTTACACTCTCCCTCTTGTTTCAATTTGACCAAGCAACAAGGAATCCAGGAAAGGAAGAATTGTTTTCTAAGACCAGCCAGAACAATCTTTCATTTTTTGGGGGGGGGTTGGTTTTCCTTTGAGTTAATCTCAACGCTGCTGATTAGCGATTGGCATCCTGCACTATTGTCTTTTTTCAAGAGAAAGGGAAACAGACACAAAAAACGGATACAGAATAAAGAAAGAATTTACATATCCATCAATCAAGAGATAGAAAGAGAGAGACAGAGAGAGAGAGCGCACACGTGTGGCTCTGCCACACTTCTTCCAAACAAATAAACACACTCATCCAATTCGCCTGAAAGAATAGATGAAAGAAAAGAAAATTAACGTGAAAACGAACAAACATTCACCACCTCAGGGATTTCCCTCACAGCAGCAGACTATCTACTCTACTACCTAATCATTATCCATGTTAAATTACCTTTTTTTTTTCTTTTTCTCAGTGAAAATAATGGTTGATGTCACGTCTGTAAGAGACAAATGTCTGAAATTACACAAACTGCTACACTATAAGAAAATTAGACCCATTGGTGTTGTTTCCAGTTCATTTGGGATGTAAAAGCCACTATTATTGATGAGGCTATTAATAATCATTCGGCAAACGAGAAGGAATTGGGGATATCTGCAAATTCATGAATAAATTCAACACAACATAATTTCACTGCCAGTAAAGCAATGTTACTTTTTGTACGTCAGAATGATCTTTTATAAATAATTTCCTCTTGACTCACTCATTCTTTGGGCAAATATTTAGCCACTATAAGCCACATGTCCATCAAGCACAAAACTTCATATCATCATGGGACCCTGCTTTATGCTTTATGCTGATTACAGGATTTTTAGGCAGCTCTTAGCGATGAAAGGGAATCTTGCTGAAGGCAGGTGGCTTTAAGCTTATCGTGCTTCGTGTCGCGGCTTGAAAAAGGAATTCCAACTACTGGACATCGGTGTAAACAGGGCGTTCAAAGTGAAGTTCCAAGCACCGTGGGAGCGATGGCGAACATAGCATTGCTAAGACTGGGAGGCGGCGCCAGGCGAGTTACGCCGCAATTCGTGAATGGATTTCGGATGCTTGGGCTAACATGTCTGCTTGCACTGTTGTTCGAGCTTTCGCAAAAGCCCGCATCATTTCTGTGGAGCTAATCAGATTCATTCAGCCAAAAGGTGAGCTCATTGATCGTACTTTCAAATTATTCACCTCACTCTCGCCAAAAACAGATGCCTTATACTGTGCAATACCACAATTTATGTTGTTTCAATTTGTGATGCCGCTCTATGTTCCCAACAGAAAGAGAGTGTCAAGAGATTTATGTCCCCACAATGTAAGATATACGTGCAACACACACACACACACACACACACACACACACACACACACACACACACACACACACACACACACACACGCGCACACACACGCGCACACACACG